>NC_134830.1:148840940-149129735 GCF_004210375.1 Tachypleus tridentatus
ATTTCCAGGAAGTATGTGGTATTCTTCTATGCTGTTAGTAGTTAGTGACGTAGTATTTCCAGGAAGTAATGTGGTATTTTTTAGGAAGTAAGTTTGTTTTATCTTTAAAGTTAATAGTTCACTTATTGAACTTACGTTTAAATCAAACGAAGCACTTTACCGATGATTATAAAATGGTTTATAAAATGCCTTCAACAAACACCAAAGTATCGTGCCAGACGAGATTGGATCGTATTTTTTGGACGTGTACTTTTCTCGTGTCTGTAACTGAGGGGTAACAGTAAACGCCCTGAAGAGGCGTATTGTTGAATGTATAGACATTGTTTGATGTTTCGCAAGTGTTGATGAAGTACCGGTAGTAATTATGACAAGTCATATCTTCCTGTAGGAAGAATATACACACAGGAGGCTGGTGTCCTCGTGCTGTTTCTATTAAAGTATCTGCAGGACTTTGAACTTGGAGGGAGACGGTTTTAAACCCAGGAAACAGGCTTAGAGCGCTGGTTGACATATTTATAAACTCTAGACCTCTTCTAAGTAATAATTAAAAACATTCTGATGTCAATAACACAGAGTGGGCCTTAAAATGATGAATGATGAGATTAATAAAGGCGCAATTCCACCCAATCCCCCAAAATTAAATGTACCTTTCTCCGTTTTATCTTTATCATTCATTACCTGGTGCGTATGTTTGAAAATTCGATGAACATTAAGCTACTTTAAAATATATTGCAGGTTTAGGCCTTATTTTATTCATTATTTATTAGCTTCAACATTTCGCCTAGGTCCGGCATGGCCAGTGGTTAAGGCACGTGACTCTTATTAATCTGATGGTCGCGGGTCCAAATCTCCCTCACACAAATATATGCTCGCCCTTTCTAGTTGTAGGGGCGTTACATGTAACAGCTAATCCTCACTATTACTTGGTAAAGAGTACACCAAGAGTTACCGGTGGGTGTTGATGACTAGCTGCCTTTCCTCTAGTCTTACACTGCTAGATTAGGGGCGGCCCATGGTGGGACAAGGATAAGGTTACAGAATTCAAAATTGGTTGGATTCCTTGCGACTTTACCTTACAGTTTTATTTTAAATCAAATGCATAATGGAGACACCTAGTTTCAGGTCAAACAGTGTATAATGAATACACCTGGTTTTAAGGTGCCTCCGTTCCTCAGCGTTTTACTGAGTGCAAGAAAAGACTGCTACCGATAGTTGTAATTTTATAAGAACTGTCACAGGGGAGATATTCATCTCAAATTGAGTTATTAAGTTAGGTTTTATAAAATGATGCAAGTATATAATACCGAAACGAAAAAATATATATATCGAACAACAACAAAAACATATCAGATTTCTTCCTTTTTTTATTTGTTTATTTTTGGCTCGTGTTTCCATTTTCAAAATATTTCTTTCAATCAGTCAACAGAGGAGGTTCCCTTTTGTGGAATTCAATCACAAAAAATAAACATTTTTCTCTAATAATAAGTTTTTCTCAGATTGACCGTTTCGCACGTGCAAAGTCTGGCGGATTGATGTTGATATGGGCATGCAGTTTTAGGGTTAACCCTTCAGGGGTTACGGAACGTGACAGAAATTTGGCTATTATATATGTAGATATATTCTTGACTAGCGTCACGCTTGCGTGGTTCGGAGAGTCATGAAATAATCAGCTACATATCTTACCTATTAAGCCTTTAAATATATCTAGATTATTAATTCTATGTAAGGGTATATGTATGCAATTATTTCGGACATTATATCACATTTCATGGGGCTGTAAGCCTAATTTTACTGCATAATACGTATTCTAAACAGTTCGAACAATACTGATTTTGAAGTTCGTGTTTATCACTCAAGAAGTGTACCCAGCATTCCCAGGTGGTTAAAGCCCGTCACGCCAAACATGCTCACCCTATGAGCGTGAGTGTGTTATAACAATTACGGTCAATCCCACTACACGTGGGTAAAAGAGTAGCCCAAGAGTTGGCGGTGGGTGGTGATGACTAGCTGCCTTCTCTCTAATCTCACACTGAGACACAGCTAGCGCAGATAGCCATCGTGTAGCTCTGCGCGAAATTCAAAAAAATAATAAAATATACAAACTCAAGAAGTATGGCCCCAAGTATTAAGCATTATTATAACGATAAAAACCGGGTTTCGATACCCATATTGTGAACATCACAAATTGTCCATTGTGAGGCATGTTTTTCTTGTATTAAACTTTCACTTTGACAGTAGCTTTTAAAAAAATCGGCGTTCTCTTCTCTGCGGTGGAAACAGTGGATAGTCTAATGTGGGTTTGTTCGAAACATTAAAACAGAATTGGAACTTTTTTTTTCGTGTCATTATACGTTGTGACAACGTTGAATGTAACGGAACGGATACTTCTTTACAAGAAAATTAACGTCTGGTATTTTCACTCTAACTTACTTGCACATAACCGTCTGTTGTTCTGAATGGATAGATTAGAGGGAAAACTGATATATAGTTAACGGCACCTTCTGTCAACTCTTACCGAGTAGTGGGATTTAACTGTCACTCTTATAACGCATCCAAGATCCCAAAGTTCCAAGCTTGTTTGTTTTTTGCAGCAACGGGACGCAAATCAGGAACCCCTGAAGCTACAGTTCTTTTCCTGCACAAGGAAGAAAGACATTTTAACATTTCGTCAAATAAATATATTTTAAAGTTTAATATAGTTTAAAAGACTTTTAAAGTGCCAGAAGAACAAAAACAGCAAATGAACAAACTTGTAGGTACTGAGAAGGTCCTTTGTTTAACATATTTAGTCCAGTGTTTAACGTGGTCGGACTAGGGCACGAGGGCCAATGTTTCGTGTCCCGTTACAGTAAAGTTGTACTCTGTACTTCGGGGCCGTGGATATTTCATAAGAGTGAATGTCAAATCATAAGAGCCGGAAATTGGGTGGAGTTTACCGGTATATATATATAGAGATGGCCAATCTTCTTTATTTTAGTGATAAAGTGTTGAGATACACAGTTTATATATCTGTTGTTTGGCCGCATCTCGGTGTTATATTACTGATAACAGTGTTTATCATAATATTAATGATAACAGTACTGTACAGAATGTATTTAAGTGGCACTGTTTCCAGACATTCAGACATAACAGAAAATAGTTTGAGTAAATTACAGAGCACGTTACCTGCTGTCGGTAATTTGGACGCCCTAACCACTTGTTTAAGCGATACTTTGAACAGAATAAGACATAATGTAGTCCATAGGTCCTGTTTTCCTAGTAAATGGTTCTTACGTTTTTCATCGCAATAAAAACTCTGACAGTGACTGATATAAACACCTAGTTTATCGTACAATCCTCGCTAGCCAGTTATACAAAGCCGTTGTAACGTTAGCCCATCTTTTGACGGTGACGTAACCTTGTACATTGAATTCGTTCTGCGTGTGGAAGTATATAAAGCTAAAAAAATTCAATAAGCATATGTATATTAAACTTTTTACACTGTTTTTATCCAAGCACACCATGTTGTTATATTAAATTGCTGTAGAGTACTTCAGATAGTTGGGAGACGGTGTGAGATAAACATTCTATCAGGATACAAGCAACTCGATAATTGGACCATTATTGAATAGTTGAGTTCAATAGTTCCCGGTGAGAACGGAAGCGGTCCAGGAAAGTCGGCTGTTTTTTTTAGTGGACAAGAACCCGAGTAGTTTTTGGAATGTAGTTTTAGGGTTAGCGAGGAATTTCGAGTAATGGGTTTCTTTCACTTCATTGTTTATTCATAAGTCAGTGTTTGTTCAACGTTTTCTTTATACATATCACCGAGCCACTAGGTGGCCTTTAGACATACCACACGAGCCGCTAGGTGGTTTTAGACATACCACCACCAGCCGCTAGGTGGCTTTGCTAATACTATAAACCCTTTTTTTTTAGGTGTTTGTTTAATATTTATAAAACTAAAGCTTTATTAATAATAACCAATTCTTACAAAACGTTTAGAGATTTCCGTCTATAGGTTTGATCCTTTATTGTCTAGTAGGCCTAAAAATATGCGATAATCAACGCATGCTCTGTAAACGTAAAAATTCTTCATTAATCGATGCTTATTTTGGAGACTTTAAAAATCACAGTTAATACTCTGTAGGCATGGAAATGTAGCAACAGTATTCTGTTGATTTGGAAATACAGCATTAATTTTCGGTAGGTTTAGCAATATCGCAATAATCAACGCATGCTCGGTAGCTTAAAAGATATCACAATAATCTACGCATGCTCAAATCGGCATGCAAGGATTCTTTGTGTAACCAGATTTCTAACAACCGGATTAAATTCAAAATCACCAGGATGACGAAACCTGTTTTGTAACGACGACAGCTAAAAAAGCTGTTTTGTTGAGCTCAAGGCAAGATGAAGAGTTGTCACGTGGGTTATGAATTCATAATATTTGAAAGACAAACTGCTATGTTACTCCCGTTCCTCGTACAATACGGACTTTTATCAGAGTTTCTAACTTAAAATTCAACTGAAAGTGTTGACGTTATCATTGAGACCATATGATTCAACAGTTGGGTAACTGTTGTTATTATTGTCATTAAGAAAGGCACTCAAACTTACCCTTCGTGAATCTAAAATAACGTAGAGCTGGTTTTACCAGAGGAGAAGAGACGTTACGTCATAGTTGGAACTCAATTCTGAGCTTAACGTTGCGTTTCCTCTCTTGCTGTTTACTGTAAGTTACAAATATAGGTGTTACTTCAACAGTTTAGGGGGGTAATTGAAAGATAGAAAGCAGAACGGTCGTGAGACAAATGTCACACAATAAGTTTGTTTCAGAATTTCGTGCAAAGCTGTTCCTAATTTTAAACTGACAACCTAAAGGAGAGGCATATAGTTACCACCACCTTTGTGACTGCTCTTTTCTGGACATGTAGCGAGATTTTATCCTCACTGTTACAGAGCACACGAGACTTCAAAATGCGGCGCGTGTTTAGGCAGAAACCACGATTCAGGTGTTCTCAAAGCGTTATAATACTCACGCTGAACTGTTGGGGACACGTTATAAACTGTTATCTTACCGGTAGTATTGCGTGTGGTTTATTAAAACGGTATCGTGGAATATTAAAACCTACATCATTATTTGTGTAAAACTATTTAATAACCGGTATGTAAATTAGAGGTTTGGCCCTCAGACTAGACTGCTCGTGCCTTTGCGTAGGCTTAACTACAGATATATTAACGACAAACTGGAAACATACTGTGGTACGCCGTTCTCGTCTCTTGCTAACTTTATCAACAGACTCGGTTTAAACAAAACACAAGACTAGTATTATTTGTTTCTCGCACAACCTCTGACATATATAGATTTAATTTGTTGATAGCTTTTGCCACTTAAATAATTTCTTTTTCCACATTATATATTTTGTATGAAAATTTATTTTTGAAAAAAAAAAAAAACACGAACAAACTGAATTATGTAGGAATAACTACATTTTGTATACAGTTTCTACTAATCAGGATAGACAAATTTTGTTATCACTAGGTTACAAGGTGTGAAGATGTTATAATCACCATATAACATCATGAAATGTAACAGTACTAGTAATGTTATGTAACAATCCTAGTAATGTAATGTAACAATGCTAGGAGGTTTATGGACAGTGTTATTTTGTGACTTACTGTTATTTATGGACTCAAGGACAGTGTTAAAACATGACATATTGTTACTTACGAGTTTATGGACAATGTTATATTGTGACTTATTGTAACTTACAGGTTTATGAACAGTTTTAAACTGTGACTTATTGTTACTACAAGTTTATGGACAATGTTATATTGTGACTTATTGTAACTTACAGGTTTATGAACAGTGTTAAAATGTGACTTATTGTTACTTACAGGTTTATGGACAATGTTATATTGTGACTTATTGTAACTTACAGGTTTATGAACAATGTTATATGGTGACTTATTGTTACTTACAGGTTTATGGACAATGTTATATGGTGACTTATTGTTACTTACAGGTTTATGGACAGTGTTAAAATGTGACTTATTGTTACTTACAGGTTTATGGACAGTGTTATATTGTGACTTATTGTAACTTACGAGTTTATGGACAGTATTAAAATGTAACTTATTCTTACCGATTATATTGACTTAGCTGTTGCTGACAGCTCTGATTCGAAAAAGACTGACAACAATTTCTAATAATATTTTGGGAAGCATGTGAAAACAAAGTCTCGTGATTATAAACGTGTTTTGAGTTGTAACAAAGATATTAAACATTCAGGAGACGATTTTGCTAACCACTGAGGTCAGTCATAACAAGGTCACACGCCTGTTAATGGTGACCATACTGACCTGAATTGTTAAAACATCGACAAATAACATTAGATTTGTTCAGACATCGTCTGTTCTTAAGTTTACGGGTTTACAATGCTAAAATCAGGGGTTCTGATTTCCTCGGTGGACTCAGCAGATAGCCCGATGTGGATTTGCTATAAGAAACACACATACCAACAATGTCTAAAATTTTTTTTATTACCAAGGAAAAGAGAAACGGGTTTAGTTGTTTGTATTTTATAAAGTTACTTTATAAAGTACACCACACAAACCGAAGCTATGTTTTTTCAGATAACACGATTATTTATTGTTCGAAACCGGTTTTGTCTGTAGGGTTATTAGATATGGTAATATGTTATTCACATACAGAGTTGTTGCTACAGATTTGGTCCAGAAATATAAGTGTAGTAACAGCACGAGCCAAAATTTGCCACGCACTCTTATCAGGAGAAATTTAATAAACAGTACTTATATTATTGTAATTCATAGAATTTTAATAAACAGTACTATAGTATAGTTATTTAGGCAAGTTTAATAAACAGTATTATTATTTAGTAGACAATGTTAATAAACAGTACTATAGTATTGTTATTTAGACAATTTTAATAAACAGTATTATTATTTAGACAATTTTAATAAACAGTATTATAGTATTGTTATTTAGAGAATTTTAATAAACAGTATTATAGTATTTTTATTTAGAGAATTTTAATAAACAGTAATATAGTATTGTTGTTCATAGAATTTTAATAAACAGTACTATATTATTGTTATTCATAGAATTTTAATAAACAGTACCATAGTATAGTTATTTAGGCAATTTTAATAAACATTATTATTATTATTTAGTAGACAATGTTAATAAACAGTACTATAGTATTGTTATTTAGACAATTTTAATAAACAGTATTATTATTTAGACAATTTTAATAAACAGTACTATAGTATTGTTATTTAGAGAATTTTAATAAACAGTATTATAGTATTTTTATTTAGAGAATTTTAATAAACAGTAATATAGTATTGTTGTTCATAGAATTTTAATAAACAGTATTATATATTATTGTTATTCATAGAATTTTAATAAACAGTTACTATAGTATAGTTATTTAGGCAATTTTAATAAACATTATTATTATTATTTAGTAGACAATGTTAATAAACAGTACTATAGTATTGTTATTTAGACAATTTTAATAAACAGTATTATTATTTAGACAATTTTAATAAAAAGTATTATTATTATTTAGACAATTTTAATAAACAGTACTATAGTATTGTTATTTAGACAATTTTAATAAACAGTATTATTATTTAGACAATTTTAATAAAAAGTATTATTATTATTTAGACAATTTTAATAAACAGTACTATAGTATTGTTATTTAGAGAATTTCAATAAACAACAGTATTGTTATTTAGAGATTTTAGTAAACAATACCCCAGTATCGATGTTTATAGAATTTTAATAAACAGTACTATAGTATAGTTATTTAGGCAATTTTAATAAACAGTATTATTATTATTTAGTAGACAATGTTAATAAACAGTACTATAGTACTGTTATTTAGACAATTTTAATAAACAGTAATATAGTATTGTTATTTAGATAATTTTAATAAACAATTGTATTTTAATTGAGTTGTACTTGCATATTTAACAGGTAAAATGTACAGAGTAATTCAGATGTAATTACATATTTAACATTTAAAATATACAGAGTAATCCAGTTGTAATTACATATCTAACATGTAAAATATACTGAGTAATCTTGTAATTATATATTTAACATGTAAAATATACAGAGTAATCCAGCCGTAATTACAAATTTAACACGTAAATATATACAGAGTAATCCAGTTGTAAGTGATTTTTAGTTGGTTTTTTTTTAGCGCACAGATACACATACGCTTTCTGTGTTTTACTTACTGACCCCTCATGGGGCTAGTAATTAGGAGAATTAAGATTTTGTCACCATTTACCATTGACCCCACATGGGGCTAGTAATTAGGAGAATTAATATTGTTTGTCACCACTTACCACTGACCACAGGTTGAACAAGTACTTCGTAGAATTAAAGGTGTGTCATCACTTACTATTGGTCCCTCGTAGGATTAGTAATTGATGGGATTGAGATAATTTTTTTCGAAAATAAGGCCATATCAGAATGCATCCACCACGGAGAATCGAATCTTGGATTTTATAACGCAGACTTACCAGGGGACTAGGAATCTGGTTATCTGGTTTCCCCGTTATCAGCCATGATTCTACAGGCACTAAAGCCATGTCTGTGTTTTGTGCGTTTATTGTTATTTATAAGACCAGGGTTCGAGTCATTTTTACTTCTATTTATTCAATTCAAAGTAACATAGCACGAGCTCATGCGGTGTTAAAACCTAAACGGCAAAGAGTTTAAATATCTACGTCGTAACGCTCAGGCGGAAAGCGAACCTCTTGTTTCGAATGCGACTTAGGGGAAGTGTGAAATGTTTACTTCAGAGCAGTTACGTGCATGTACACATAAATTTAATTCTGATTTTAAAACTAACTAGCAAGATAGTTTGGTTATCTAGGGTCTGTCTTTGAGACTATTCCAAATTTTTAATAGAATCAGGGTTAGAGTGCCTTGCATTTTTTATCCTTGTAAGGCTAGCAAATGTTGATTTTTTATGTATGAAGTTAACATGTACACTCACACACGTATTTAATTGCAAAATAACAATCAGTATTTTCCACATCGAAGCTCGTTTGGTTATATACTTACATTTCTGAACACTAGATGGTGTCTAAAATAATCTCGTTACTAGAGATTTTTAGTCGTTCTAATACGCAGTACTGGTTCTCAGTAGAAACAAACGACCCGACGAGGGTTCATACATGTTTCTACTGTTTGTAGCTTTTTCTCTAAAAGTTCGTGGTAATGAACAAACTACTGTAACCAATTGGAAACAAAAGCTTTATTTTTAAAAGTGTGATGTGTTATGGTTTGATATTTAACCCTTCGTCTGCGGCTCGTGTAAATCAGCCTACTATCACATATCAAAAGATTCGCGAATTTTTGCATCGGGCCATTTAAAAGGTTGCGCGCCGAATGTTTGCGTCGTATCATGTCAGCCGTAGAAGAAGTGTTAACGCTTTTCAGATAAGAAATGTTTAATGTTTTGGTGTCAAAACGCCAAAACCTGCGATGGAATCAAAGAAGTAAGCCTAATATTCGTGACGAAATTCACACTAAACTGCACGCTCTTTTTTTTCATATTACTTTTAAATATTCCATTCTGGATTGCAAATCAGAATTCATCAGCTGGACTTTTGGACAACTTTTATCTACGTTATAGTTCAACTCAATTGACCAGTACTGACAATGAACGAAAGACCTTCTGGGCGCGGAGCTTGTGACAGAAAAAAAAAAGCTAAATATGTATATATATCACCAAATCTGTATTTCTGTATTACCAATCAAACAGTTCGTGGACTTTCCGAGCAGAAAGTTCACAGGTTTGAACCCCTGCTTGGGACGTTTCTGCTACTTTACACACTACAGGCATTTCTATTAGCGAGATTATTTTAGATTCCGCCTGAGTTGAGAAATGTATACAAATATGGTTTTATCAGTGTTTTAATGGAGTAGTTATGATGACGGTATAAAGCGACACGTCAGCATGGCGTGATTGCTATCAGTGACGTGACATGAACAATATAAATAAATAGTGGTCACCTTGGCAACGGTTGCTACCTTGTACACGAAAGAACCGTGCTGTTCCTGAGGTAACGCAGTGACTGGGTAGATTTGTGATAAAAATTGCTTTGGGAGACTGTAACAGTTTCCTCTGGTTTTAAATATTTTGAAGTGATAATCCCTTTTAAACCAAAACGTTGTTGTTTTCTTTACGTTTCGGCAGCTTTACTTACTATTTACTAATTGATTTTGTTACACGGTGTCAGCCGAGTAATGGTTGTGTGTTTACTTGTGTCAAACGCTTGACCTCACTGTGTGATACAATACGATAGCCATATGACAGCCGCATCTTGCTGTGGGGGTGGCCCTAATGGTGAAATTAATAACACTTGTATGGTAATTAAAGAAGATTACAAGTATATCTTGGAGAGAAAGAAAACACGTGTGTGTGCGTGTGCACTTTCCAGCTTTCCAATCTGGAATTGGTTGAGGTTTCGTTTTAACGGAGACAAGACACGTCTGTCGACACGTGGGTGTGTTTTAATAGACTGGTAATTGGATATTAAGATATATGTTAAACAATGCAGACTTCTGGGTAAAGTTTTGACTATCGACAGGAAGTTGAGTAATGTTCCGGTTTGTTGTGATTTTCAACATCCGTTGTATACCACATAAGATTCAGACGTTTTCATACACAGGCACTTACAGTGTAGCATATCGAGTTCTTCTGAGGTCTTTTATATTCATTGTGGATTAATTATCGAAGTACTCAATAATATCGTGTTTCTGTTATACCCAAAGTTGTTTTGTAACAGTCTGAATACTATGTTGTTTATCGTAAGTGTTGTTTTGTAAGTCTAAATACTGTGTTGTTTCTTGTAAGTGTTGTTTTGTAACAGACTGAATACTGTGTTGTTTATCGTAAGTGTTGTTTTGTAAGTCTAAATACTGTGTTGTTTCTTGTAAGTGTTGTTTTGTAACAGACTGAATACTATGTTGTTTATCGTAAGTGTTGTTTTGTAACAGACTGAATACTGTGTTGTTTCTTGTAAGTGTTGTTTTGTAAGTCCAAATACTGTGTTGTTTCTTGTAAGTGTTGTTTTGTAACAGACTGAATACTGTGTTGTTTATCGTAAGTGTTGTTTTGTAAGTCTAAATACTGTGTTGTTTCTTGTAAGTGTTGTTTGTAACAGACTGAATACTATGTTGTTTATCGTAAGTGTTGTTTTGTAACAGACCGAATATACTATGTTGTTTATCGTAAGTGTTGTTTTGTAACAGACTGAATACTGTGTTGTTTCTTGTAAGTGTTGTTTTGTAACAGTCTAAATACTATGTTGTTTATCGTAAGTGTTGTTTTGTAACAGACTGAATACTGTGTTGTTTCTTGTAAGTGTTGTTTTGTAAGTCTAAATACTGTGTTGTTTCTTGTAAGTGTTGTTTTGTAACAGACTGAATACTGTGTTGTTTATCGTGTGTTTTGTAAGTCTAAATACTGTGTTGTTTCTTGTAAGTGTTGTTTTGTAACAGACTGAATACCATGTTGTTTATCGTAAGTGTTGTTTTGTAACAGACTGAATACTGTGTTGTTTCTTGTAAGTGTTGTTTTTGTAACAGACTGAATACTGTTGTTGTTTCTTGTAAGTGTTGTTTTGTAACAGTCTAAATACTGTGTTGTTTATCGTAAGTGTTGTTTTGTAAATCAAATACTGTGTTGTTTCTTGTAAGTGTTGTTTTGTAAGTCCAAATACTGTGTTGTTTCTTGTAAGTGTTGTTTTGTAACAGACTGAATACTGTGTTGTTTATCGTAAGTGTTGTTTTGTAAGTCCAAATACTGTGTTGTTTCTTGTAAGTGTTGTTTTGTAACAGCCCGAATACTATGTTGTTTATCGTAAGTGTTGTTTTGTAAGTCTAAATACTGTGTTGTTTCTTGTAAGTGTTGTTTTGTAACAGTCCAAATACTGTGTTGTTTTGTCAGTCTAAATAGTGTGTTGTTTTGTAACAGTCCAAATATTGTGTTGTTTCTTGTAAATGTTTTGTAACAGTCCAAATACTGTGTTGTTTTGTCAGTCTAAATAGTGTGTTGTTTTGTAACAGTCCAAATACTGTGTTGTTTTCTTACAGTCTAAATATTGTGTTGTTTTGTAACAGTCCAAATACTGTGTTGTTTTGTCAGTCTAAATACTGTGTTGTTTTGTAACAGTCTAAATAGTGTGTTGTTTTGTAACAGTCTAAATACTGTTTTACTTCAGGTTTGTAACAGTACGAATACTGTGTTGTTTCTTGTGTTGTTTTCTTACAATCTAAATACTGAGTTGTTTATCGTAAATGTTATTTTGTAACAGTCTGAATAAGGTGTTGTTTCTTGTAAGCATTGTTTTGTGTTACGCTAAATAGTCTGTTATCATGTTATCGTTGTTTTATGAATTACGCAGGGTATTCTTGTGTCAAGGGTGAACAGTGTCTTGTACTTAACGTTTAGTTCTTTTATAAATTACACGATACACATCTGTCACTCTGTTTTAACCATTATAATATAGTGTCAGTGAAATCTATGTAGTAATGATGATGGTTTCTTATATGACTGGTTAAATTAGAGCACACTGCAGTGTGTCGTAGGTTAAACATTCCTATTTGACTGGTTAAACTGCAGCTTGTTTGTTTATTTTGAATTTCGCACAAAGCTACTCGAGGGCTATCTGTGCTAACCATCCCTAATTTAGCAGTGTAAGACTAGAGGGAAGGCAGCTAGTCATCACCACCCACCGCCAACTCTTGGGCTACTCTTTTACCAACAAATAGTGGGATTGACCGTAACATTATAACGCCCCTACGGCTGAAAGCGCGAGCATGTTTGGCGCGACGGGGATCCGAACCCGCGACCCTCAGATTACGAGTCGTACGCCTCAACACGCTTGGCCATGCCAGGCCATCAAACTGTAGCACGGTGCAGTGTGTCATAGGTTAAACGGTCTTATTTGATTGGTTAAACTGTAACACGTTGCAATGTGTCGCGAGTTGCTGCAGCACATTGCAATGTGTCTTTCATGCATATATTTAAGACTGGGTTTTATGTTGTGGATACTGAGGAACGCCTCCAGCGAAAGAAGACCTCTTCATGGTATCGGGTTTGTTGCGGGTTTATGTGTACTGCCTTCGTAAGTTATATGTCATTTTAATAATAACATAAAAAGTGAATATTTATACGTCTATGACGTCAACAGGGTGACATTGTAATGCTACAACCGAAGTTGGTCCATTTCCAAATATCTTTTACTTGGCTGTCACTTGAAATCTGACATTATTGGGTGACAGTTCCCGAACCACGTGCTGCTCGTGCTAATGTAACAAACTTTGGGGAAAGGTTTTATTTTTATCACCATCTCTGTAGCGGGAGGCACATAACATTGTCACTCACTGCTCATGGCCAAAATAATTTTTTTTTCCACTTTAAGGGAGGATGTTTGTACATAATGATGACTTTGGTGGAACAAACATGTGATGTTGATTTCTTGAAATCCGTTTTGTTTGATTAGTAATATTAAGATTTCTTAAAAAACATAGAAGATCTGCGTAAACTGTATGTGTCTTATGTTGTGTGTTTTAACACTGAAATACGTTTGAGTATATGAACCTTCTTTATGTTGTGTGTTTTAGCACTAGATACGTATGGATATATGAACATTCTTTATGTTGTGTGTTTTAGCACTGTATACGTATGGATTTATGAACCTTCTTATATTGGGAAACATAGAATGTACAAGTCACTACATTTTATAAAGGTCAAAATGGAGGTCACTACAGTTTATAAAGTTCAAAATGAAGGTCACTACAGTTTATAAAGTTCACAATGGAGGTTACTACAGTTTATAAAGTTCATATTGGAGGTCACTACAGTTTATAAAGTTCACAATGGAGGTCACTTCAGTTTATAAAGTTCAAAATGAAGGTCAAATGATAAAGACGGCTCAACTTGATCATTGTTAGAGAGCACACAGTTTTACTATAGCCAAGGAACACACAGTTTTTGACTAGATCCAGAGAACACAGTTTCTGACTAAAGCCAGAGAACACAGTTTAAGACTAAAGCCAGAGAACACACAGTTTAAGACTAAAAGCCAGAGAACACACAGTTTAAGACTAAAAGCCAGAGAACACACAGTTTAAGACTAAAGCCAGAGAACACAGTTTAAGACTAAAGCCAGAGAACACAGTTTAAGACTAAAGCCAGAGAACACACAATTTATGACTAAAGCCAGTGAACACACAATTTATGACTAAAGCCAGTGAACACACAATTTATGACTAAAGCCAGTGAACACACAGTTTCTGACACAAACTAGTGAACACAGTTTATGACTAAAGCCAGTGAACACATAACTTTCTGACTAAAGCCAGTGAACACATAACTTTCTGACTAAAGTCAGTGAACACACAGTTTATGAGTACTATATGCTCTTTACTCTCTATGTGAACATCGGTAAAAGTTATCTTCCATACGATGTTCTCCGGAACGTTTTTCTTTTGTGAAAGAACTTGACCTTCCTGTTCCTGCACGTGTTTCTGGAGTGTCACTGACATCACGTGATACTCTTCATCTGTTCTTCTCATATCTCACTACGTCACTGACATCACGTTGTACTCTTCATCTGTCCTTCTGATATCTCACTGCGTCACTGACATCACGTTGTAATTTCTTCATCTATCCTTCTCATATCTCACTACGTCACTGACATCACGTTGTGCTTTCTTCATCTGTTCTTTCTCATATCTCACTACGTCACTGACATCACGTTATACTTTCATCTGTCCTTCTGATATCTCACTACGTCACTGACATCACGTTATACTCTTTCATCTGTTCCTCTTCTATATCTCACTACGTCACTGACATCACGTTGTAAATTCTTTCATCTGTTCCTTCCTCATATCTCACTACGTCACTGACATCACGTTATACTCTTTCATCTGTCCTTCTCTCATATCTCACTACGTCACTGACATCACGTTGTACTTCTTCATCTGTCCTTCTCATATCTCACTACGTCACTGACATCACGTTGTACTCTTTTCATCTGTTCCTCTCATATCTTCACTCACGTCACTGGACATCACGTTATACTCTTTTCATCTGTCCTTCTCATATCTCTCACTACGTCACTGACATCACGTTGTACTCTTCTTTTCATCTGTCCTTTTCTTATATCTCACTACGTCACTGACATCACGTTGTACTGTTCATCTATCCTTCTATATCTCACTACGTCACTTTGACATCACGTTGTAATTTTCTCTTCATCTGTTCTTTCTCATATCTCACTACGTCACTGACATCACGTTGTACTCTTCATCTGTTCTTCTCATATCTCACTACGTCACTGACATCACGTTATACTCTTCATCTGTTCTTCTCATATCTCACTACGTCACTGACATCACGTGATACTCTTCATCTGTCCTTCTCATATCTCACTACGTCACTGACATCACGTGATACTCTTTCATCTGTTCTTTCTCTCATATCTTCACTACGTCACTGACATCACGTTGTACTGTTCATTCATCTATCCTTTCTCTCATATCTCACTACGTCACTGACATCACGTTATACTTTTCATCTGTTCTTTCTCGTATCTCACTACGTCACTGACATCACGTTAATTGCTTTCATCTGTTCTTCTCATATCTCACTACGTCACTGATACATCATTGTTATACTTTTCATCTGTCCTTCATATATCTCACTACGTCACTTTGACATCACGTGATACTTTACTTTTCATCTGTTCTTATTCATATCTCACTATGCGTCACTGACATCACGTTGTACTGTTCATCTATCATTTCATATCTCTACTACGTCACTGACATCACGTTATACTCTTCATCTGTTCTTTTCTCTCATATCTCACTACGTCACTGACATCACGTTGCTACTGTTCATCTATCCTTTCTCTCATATCTCACTACGTCACTGACATCACGTTATACTTTTCATCTGTTCTTTCTCGTATCTCACTACGTCACTGACATCACGTTATACTCTTCATCTGTTTCTTTATATCTCACACTACGTCACTGACATCACGTTATACTCTTTCATCTGTCCTTTCTCTATATCTTCACTACGTCACTGACATCACGTTATACTCTTCATCTGTCCTTTCATATCTCACTACGTCACTGACATCACGTTGTACTCTTCATCTGTTCTTTTTCTATATCTCACTTCGTCACACTGACATCATTGTTTGTGCTCTTCATCTGTCCTTCTGATATCTCACTTCGTCACTGTCATCACGTTATACTCTTCATCTGTTCTTCTCATCATATCTCACTACGTCACTGACATCACGTTGTACGCTCTTTCATCTGTCCTTCTCATATCTCACTACGTCACTGACATCACGTTATACTCTTTCTGTCTGTTCTTTTCTCATATCTCACTACGTCACTTTGACATCACGTTGTACTCTTCATCTGTTCTTTCTCTCATATCTCACTACGTCACTGACATCACGTTGTAATTTCTTCTTCATCTGTTCTTTCTCTCATATCTCACTACGTCACTGACATCACGTTGTACTCTTTTCATCTGTCCTTTCTCTTATATCTCACTGCGTCACTGACATCACGTTGTAATTCTTCATCTGTCCTTCTCATATCTCACTATTGTCACTGATCATCACGTTATACTCTTCATCTGTCTCCTTTTATATCTCTACTACGTCACTCGACATCACGTTGTAATTTCTTTCATCTGTCCTTCTCATATCTCACTACGTCACTTGATATCATTACGTACTTTTTTCATCTGTCCTTCTCATATCTCACTACGTCACTGACATCACGTTGTACTCTTTCATCTGTTCCTTCCTTTATATCTTCTACTACGTCACTGATATCACGTTGTACTTTTCATCTGTTCTTTCTCATATCTCACTACGTCACTGACATCACGTTATACTCTTCATCTGTCCTTCTCATATCTCACTTACGTCACTTTGACATCACGTTGTACTTCTTTCATCTGTCCTTCTCATATCTCACTGCGTCACTGACATCACGTTGTATTTCTTTTCATCTGTCCTTCATATATCTCACTACGTCACTGACATCACGTTGTACTTCTTTCATCTGTCCTTCTCATATCTCACTACGTCACTGACATCACGTTATACTCTTCATCTGTCCTTTCATATCTCACTACGTCACTGACATCACGTTGTACTTTTCATCTGTCCTTCTCATATCTCACTACGTCACTGACATCATTTTGTAATTCTTCATCTGTTCTTTCTCATATCTTCACTACGTCACTGACATCACGTTGTAATCTTCATCTGTCCTTTTCTCATATCTCACTCACGTCACTGACATCACGTTGTACTTTTTTCATCTGTCCTTCTCATATCTCACTACGTCACTGACATCACGTTGTACTTCTTCATCTGTTCTTTCTTCTATATCTCACTACGTCACTGACATCACGTTATACTTTTCATCTGTCCTTCTTTATATCTCACTACGTCACTGACATCACGTTGTAATTTTTTCATCTGTCCTTTCTATATATCTCTTCTACGTCACTGACATCATTGTTGTAATCTTTCATCTGTCCTTTCTCTATATCTCACTTACGTCACTGAGACATCACGTTGTACTCTTCATCTGTTCTTTCTCATATCTCACTACGTCACTTTGACATCACGTTGTAATTTCTTCATCTGTCCTTCTCATATCTCACTACGTCACTGACATCACGTTATACTCTTCATCTGTTCTTCTCATATCTCACTACGTCACTGACATCACGTGATACTCTTTTCATCTGTTCTTCTTATATCTCACTACGTCACTGACATCAATGCGTTGTTTGTTCATCTATTCCTTCTCATATCTCACTACGTCACTGACATCACGTTGTACTGTTCATCTATTTTTCTCATATTCACTACGTCACTGACATCATCGTTATACTCTTTTCATCTGTTCTTTCTTCTATATCTCACTACGTCACTGACATCACGTTGTACTCTTCATCTGTTCTTCTTATATCTCACTACGTCACTGACATCACGTGATACTCTTCATCTGTCCTTTCTCATATCTCTACTTCTGTCACTGTCATCACGTTATACTTTTTCTATTGTTCTTTTTCATATCTCACTACGTCACTGACATCATTGTTATGTACTCTTCTTCATCTGTTCCTCTCATATCTCACTTCGTCACTGACATCACGTTGTACTTTTCATCTGTTCCTCTCATATCTCACTACGTCACTTTGATATCACGTTATACTTTTCATCTGTTCTTCTCTCTATATCTCACTACGTCACTGACATCACGTTATACTCTTCATCTGTTCTGTTCTTTCATATCTCACTACGTCACTGACATCATTGTTATACTTTTCATCTGTTCCTTTCTCATATCTCACTACGTCACTGACATCACGTTATACTTTCATCTGTTCTTTCTCATATCTCACTACGTCACTGACATCACGTTATATTTCTTCATCTGTCCTTCTCATTATATCTCACTACGTCACTTCGACATCACGTTGTAATTTTCATCTGTTCTTTCTCATATCTCACTACGTCACTGACATCACGTTGTACTTTCATCTGTTCCTTTCTATATTCTCTCACTACGTCACTGACATCACGTTGTACTCTTTTCATCTGTTCTTCTCATATCTCACTACGTCACTGACATCACGTTGTACTCTTGTTCATCTATCCTTCTCTTATCTCACTTCGTCACTGTCATCACGTTATACTCTTCATCTGTCCTTCTCATATCTCGCTTCGTCACTGACATCACGTTGTACTCTTTCATCTGTCCTTCATATATCTCACTCACGTCACTGACATCACGTTGTGCTCTTCTCATCTGTTCCTTATCTCATATCTCACTACGTCACTGACATCACGTTATACTTTTCATCTGTTCCTCTCATATCTCTCACTCACGTCACTGACATCACGTTGTAATTGTTCATCTATCCTTTCTCATATCTCACTACGTCACTGACATCACGTTATACTCTTTCATCTGTTCTTTCTCATATTCACTACGTCACTGACATCACACATCACGTTGTACTGTTCGTATCTATCCTTCTCATATCTCACTACGTCACTGACATCACGTTATACTCTTCATCTGTTCTTTCTCTATATCTCACTACGTCACTGACATCACGTTATACTCTTCATCTGTCCTTCTCATATCTCACTACGTCACTGACATCACGTTATACTCTTCATCTGTCCTTCTCATATCTCACTACGTCACTGACATCACGTTATACTCTTCATCTGTCCTTCTCATATCTCACTACGTCACTGACATCACGTTGTACTCTTCATCTGTTCTTCTCATATCTCACTTCGTCACTGACATCACGTTGTACTCTTCATCTGTCCTTCTGATATCATCTCTTCTTCGTCACTGTCATCACGTTATACTTTTCATCTGTTCTGTTCTCTCATATCTCACTACGTCACTGACATCACGTTGTATGCTCTTCATCTGTCCTTTCTCGTATCTCACTTTACGTCACTGACATCACGTTGTACTCTTTCATCTGTTCTTTTCTCATATCTCACTACGTCACTGACATCATTGTTGTAATTTTTCATCTGTTTTCATATCTCTCACTCACTGCGTCACTGACATCACGTTGTGCTCTTCATCTGTTCTTTTCTCTATATCTCACTGCGTCACTGACATCACGTTGTACTCTTCATCTGTCCTTTCTCTCATATCTCACTACGTCACTGACATCACGTTGTAATTCTTCATCTGTCCTTCTCATATCTCACTGCGTCACTGACATCGTCACGTTGTACTCTTTCATCTGTCCTTCTCTCATATCTCACTACGTCACTGACATCACGTTGTACTCTTCATCTGTCCTTCTCATATCTCACTACGTCACTGACATCACGTTGTACTCTTCATCTGTCCTTCTCATATCTCACTACGTCACTGACATCACGTTGTACTCTTCATCTGTCCTTCTTTATCTCTCACTTACGTCACTGACGTCATTGTTGTAATTCTTCATCTGTTTCTTCTCATATCTCACTACGTCACTTTGACATCACGTTATACTTCTTTCATCTGTCATTTCTCATATCTCTCTGCGTCACTTTGACATCATTGTTGTCTCTCTTCATCTGTCCTTCTCATATCTCACTACGTCACTGACATCACGTTGTACTTCTTTCATCTGTCCTTTCTCATATCTCACTACGTCACTGACATCACGTTGTATTCTTTCATCTGTCCTTCTCATATCTCACTACGTCACTGACATCACGTTTATACTCTTCATCTGTCCTTTCATATCTCACTACGTCACTGACATCACGTTGTACTCTTTTCATCTGTCCTTTCTCATATCTCACTACGTCACTGATATCACGTTGTGCTCTTCATCTGTTCTTCTCTCATATCTCACTGCGTCACTGACATCATTGTTGTTGCTCTTCATCTGTCCTTCTCTCATATCTCACTACGTCACTGACATCACGTTGTGCTCTTTCATCTGTCCTTCTCATATCTCACTACGTCACTGACATCACGTTGTACTCTTTCATCTGTTCTTTTCTCATATCTCACTACGTCACTGACATCACGTTACTTCTTTCATCTGTCCTTCTTCATATCTCACTACGTCACTGACATCACGTTGTACTCTTCATCTGTCCTTTTCTTTACCTCTCACTACGTCACTGACGTCACGTTGTGCTCTTCTTATCTGTCCTTCATTCTCATATCTCACTGCGTCACTTTGACATCACGTTGTATTTCTTCATCTGTTCTTTCTCATATCTCACTACGTCACTGACATCACGTTGTGCTCTTCATCTGTTCTTCTCATATCTCACTACGTCACTGACATCACGTTATACTCTTCATCTGTCCTTCTCATATCTCACTACGTCACTGACATCACGTGATACTCTTCATCTGTTCTTCTCATATCTCACTACGTCACTGACATCACGTTGTACTGTTCATCTATCCTTCTCATATCTCACTACGTCACTGACATCACGTTGTACTGTTCATCTATTTTTCTCATATCTCACTACGTCACTGACATCACGTTATACTCTTTCATCTGTTCTTCTCATATCTCTCACTACGTCACTGACATCACGTTGTAATTCTTCATCTGTTCTTCTCATATCTCACTACGTCACTGACATCACGTGATACTTTCTTCATCTGTTCTTTCTCATATCTCTCTGCGTCACTGTCACGTCGTTATACTCTCTTCATCTGTTCTTTCTCATATCTCACTACGTCACTGACATCACGTTGTTGCTCTTTCATCTGTTCCTTCATATCTTCGCTTCGTCACTGACATCACGTTGTACTCTTTCATCTGTTCCTTCATATCTCACTACGTCACTGACATCACGTTATACTTTTCATCTGTTCCTTCATATCTCACTACGTCACTGACATCACGTTATACTCTTTCATCTGTTCTTTCTCATATCTCACTACGTCACTGACATCACGTTATACTTTTCATCTGTTCCTCTCATATCTCACTACGTCACTGACATCACGTTATACTCTTCATCTGTTCTTCTCATATCTCACTACGTCACTGACATCACGTTATACTCTTCATCTGTCCTTCTCATATCTCACTTCGTCACTGACATCACGTTGTACTCTTCATCTGTCCTTCTTATATCTCACTACGTCACTGACATCACGTTGTACTCTTCATCTGTTCTCTTCTATATTCACTACGTCACTGATATCACGTTATACTTTTCATCTGTTCTCTCTCATATCTCACTACGTCACTGATATCACGTTATATTCTCTTCATCTGTTCTTTTTCTCATATCTCACTACGTCACTGACATCACGTTATACTTTCATCTGTCCTTTCTCTCATATCTCACTTTCACGTCACTGACATCACGTTATACTTTTCATCTGTTCTTTCTCATATCTCACTACGTCACTGACATCACGTTATACTCTTTCATCTGTCCTTCTTATATATCTCACTTTCTGTCACTGACATCACGTTGTACTCTTTCATCTGTCCTTTCTCTCATATCTCACTACGTCACTGACATCACGTTATACTCTTCATCTGTTCCTTCTCATATCTCACTACGTCACTGACATCACGTTATACTATTGATCTGTCCTTCTGATAGTTTCACTACGTCACTGACATCACGTTATACTCTTTCATCTGTTCTTTCTCATATCTCACTACGTCACTGACATCACGTTGTACTTTTCATCTGTTCTTCTCATATCTCACTACGTCACTGACATCACGTGATACTCTTTTCATCTGTCCTTCTTATATCTCACTTCGTCACTGACATCATGTTATACTCTTCATCTGTCCTTCTCATATCTCACTACGTCACTGACATCACGTTGTACTCTTCATCTGTTCTTCTCATATCTCACTACGTCACTGACATCACGTGATACTCTTCATCTGTCCTTTTCTTATATCTCACTTCGTCACTGACATCACGTTGTACTTTTCTTCATCTGTTTCTTCTCATATCTCACTACGTCACTGACATCACGTTGTAATTTTCATCTGTTCTTTCTCATATCTCACTACGTCACTGACATCAAGTTGTACTGTTCATCTATCCTTCTCATATCTCACTACGTCACTGACATCACGTTATACTATTCATCTGTCCTTTCTGATAGCTCACTACGTCACTGACATCACGTTATACTATTCATCTGTTCTTCTCATATCTCACTACGTCACTGACATCAAGTTGTACTGTTCATCTATCCTTCTCATATCTCACTACATTACTGACATCACGTTATACTATTCATCTGTCCTTCTGATAGCTCACTACGTCACTAATATCATGTTATACTCTTCATCTGTCCTTCTCATATCTCACTACTACTTTATCACCACGATGACAAAGCTTTCTATAATAGCACATACTGGATGTTACGAGGCAAAAATAACGTTTGAAATGTCACGTGGTGAACAAACTAACAAAAATTACTTCATGACCTTGACGTGTCCACAAATCCTTCTAATGAAACTTCACTCTCGACATCACGTATTATAGGTTGTCCTTGGACTGATCTTGGCATCTCTCACTCTAACTTGTAAGATCGTGGAAGTTACATGCCGTAAAAACATCTGACTTTAGGATGATCAAGTTTGTAGCTTCTGTGGTTGCTCTGAATTGCTTTTCTTGAACCGTGTGGTGAATAACACAATCAACATTACACATTACTGTATGGTAGATCTTACATTACACAGTATTGTTGTGTTTTGTTTGAGTGACCACACATGAACAGTATATTGAATGGTTGATTACTGCGAGAGTAAAGGAAACCAAGAATTTTTATTTATTTATTGTTAACTTGAAACTGAAGATATTAATCTGATAGTTTATACTGCTCATATTACCTTGACTTTATTGTTAACTTGAAACTGAAGATATTAATCTGATAGTTTATACTGCTCATATTACCTTGACTTTATTGTTAACTTGAAACTGAAGATATTAATCTGATAGTTTATACTGCTCATATTACCTTGACTTTATTGTTAACTTGAAACTGAAGATATTAATCTGATAGTTTATACTGTTCATATTACCTTGACTTTATTGTTAACTTGAAACTGAAGATATTAATCTGATAGTTTATACTGCTCATATTACCTTGACTTTATTGTTAACTTGAAACTGAAGATATTAATCTGATAGTTTATACTGTTCATATTACCTTGACTTTATTGTTAACTTGAAACTGAAGATATTAATCTGATAGTTTATACTGTTCATATTACCTTGACTTTATTGTTAACTTGAAACTGAAGATATTAATCTGATAGTTTATACTGTTCATATTACCTTGACGTCTTGTCTAACACCAGTGTTGTCATGGTGGATATTTATTATCTTAATTCACTTACTATATTCGTTACGCAGAGGTCAGTCAATAAACATGACCACAGTTTTTCTTGTTCGAACTTCAGTCAAACCTGGACACTACGTTGAACGGATGTGTTAACAGGTAAGGCCGTGATTTAACGAACGTCACTGACACTCCTTTTTTAGTATAGTGTTTGCTAAACCCCTCCCACTCAGTCTGGTCTCTACGTATACATGTGACTTAAGAAAAGTCTTATCTATTTCTATTACTGTTGAGTGCTGTTCGGACAGATAACCTGTGCTGTTTCCTTGATAAAAACAGTTCCACAAAGTATGATAAAATTCTTCTTACGCCCTTGTTACTCGTGGGTGTTCATTAATGTACCAGTTAGTTTTTGTCGGCTTGTTTTTTTTAAACAATTTTACGCACTATAGCTCTGAGTTTCTACTTTAGTTCAAGTCAACGATAACTTGAGTTATCTGCGTGTATTTTTTTTCTTATAGCAAAGCCACATTGGGCTATCTATTGAGCCCACCGAGGGCTATCTGTACATAGCTGACCCTAAAATTGAATCGATATACTAAATTGGGTGGCCGTTATTCAACAGCACTCACCGCCAACTCTTGGGCCCCTCTTTTCTGATTCTCACTATCACAGTGCGCGCATGACTCCAAAGTATAGAAGGTATCTTTTTTTTCAGGCACTAGGACGCGAACCGTGAATCTTCAGGGGTACAGTCGAGTACCACAACTATAGGGCCACGACCGTTCTGATATAGCTTCAGTAATAGTTCAGACTTGGGATCACTAGGTCAGAGGATCAGGTCGGGTGTAGATATGCTCTAAAGAACAGCGAACTTATTTATATCAGTAAATTAAATATATATTTGGATATTTTAAATAAGATGCTAAAATGTACACTTTGAATTGTAGCTCTTTATTTTTCCTTAAAATTCTACGCATTGTTTTTCACGTTATGCGTTGAATTTTAAACTTGGAAATATATTTATGTAATGGTTTATATAATTTCAGATAAAGTAAGGATAATGTGTGTTTTAAAGCAGCGAGGCCAGGTGCTTTATCTCACAGAATTCACTAAGAAATTGATGAAGTTTAGGTTCAACGTTGATACAGAGTGAACATTTTGAGAGGGTGTTTTATTTCATCTCTTGACCTTAAGATCTCGCGGCACCTTTTGCTAACAGTGAATATTACCTTTCTTGTTTCTAAAGAAACATTATACATAGTTTTATTCATATGTGTAAGTGTGTATAGTACATATAGTATGATTTATATAGCACTTTGTAACGTATATAAACTAAGTAGTTGGTAGTTCAATCAGATATCTCACGTTCATGTTATCGACTATTTAATTACCTCGAAAGAGGGCCGACGGTCGCCTAGAGGTGTCACCTGTTTTAACTACTCATACCACTGTACAGTAGTGTGTTTGTCAGTCAGTAGACACTAAAATGGCGTCAAATAAGGGATGTTCTTGGGTAGTTAGTTACATTATTGTCTGCTGTTTAAATAATGTTATTATTGAGTGTTTAATACTTACGCCTGTCAATTTCATGAAGAGAGCAAATTGTATTGTCGTAATCTCAGTAAAACGTGTGCATACCATGAATCACGAGAAGGATTATGCACTCTGTAAGCTACGACACACCATTAAATGCTGTATTCTAAAATAAGTAAAGAAATTTGGTATACAGCCTTTATATCTGGATCAATCTATAACCTAGATATGCCAAAAATAGGGTATTTTTCATTTTACAGCTGTCAATAGAAGCATAGTTCGTAACGGGCCATATAAGCAAGTACTATTGTTAATTGTTTCATTGTTTTACTTATCTTCTGCCTTTGTATTGTTAATTTGAAAATGTTTTTAAGGACACTACAGTAATCTTATCACATTAACAGTTAATATTTCCTGATTAGACGTAGAATATTTTGGTGCAAGCAAACATAATAATAAAAGTTCCTGCACAGTTTATTTTTTGACTGATAGATGGCGCTAGGAAATATTAGCAATGTTCTCTCTATTGTCTATAGTAGCTCGTATCGTTAAATGTAGGCTTGTTTATGTGTTTCATAATAATAATCTAACTTCCATACCTCTGATCACTGTTATACTTTAGGAGTTTGTGGGCTGGCCCCCTAGGGGAATTGTAAAAACTTATTTCGTCTATACTTATGCTCTCTTAGGGGCGGCGGGTGACGCGCGGGAGCGTCGCCGTCCGGTCATACACACGTGAAGCAGATGAAATAAACGTCGTACCTGGCGTGAAAAACTTTGGTAGTCCAGTCTAAGTCACCAAACAGACTATTTGTGATAGGTTTGACAGTATTCCTACTCAACGTTCAGGGCTAAGCAGACTATTTGTGAAAGGTGTTACAGTATTCCTACTCAACGTTCAGGACTAAACAGGCTATTTGTGAAAGGTGTTACAGTATTCCTACTTAACGTTCAGGGCTAAACAGACTATTTGTGAAAGGTGTGACAATATTCCTACTCAACGTTCAGGACTAAACAGACTATTTGTGAAAGGTGTGACAATATTCCTACTCAACGTTCAGGACTAAACAGACTATTTGTGAAAGGTGTGACAATATTCCTACTCAACGTTCAGGGCTAAACAGACTATTTGTGAAAGGTGTGACAGAATTCGTACTCAACGTTCAGGACTAAACAGACTATTTGTGAAAGGTGTGACAGAATTCGTACTGAACGTTCAGGACTAAACAGACTATTTGTGAAAGGTGTGACAGTATTCCTACTCAACGTTCAGGACTAAACAGACTATTTGTGAAAGGTGTGACAGAATTCATACTCAACGTTCAGGACTAAACAGACTATTTGTGAAAGGTGTGACAGAATTCGTACTGAACGTTCAGGACTAAACTGACTATTTGTGAAAGGTGTGACAGTATTCCTACTCAACGTTCAGGACCAAAGAGACTATCTGTGAAAGGTACTGATGGTGTACAGAGAATCCAAACATTTATTTTCTACCACCAAGCACTTATTTTATAGTATTTAAATTTTTTTGAATGCTATAAATCACGCACAAAGCTACACAATGGGCTATCTGTGTTCTGCCTACTGCGGAAATCGAAGTCGAATTTTTGACGTTATAAGTTTGAAGACTTTTCGCTTTGCCACCAGGTGGCGGTTTTCTAGAGAGACATGGATTGTAGTTACGATTTTTTTCTAATATTTAATCCAGTAAAATCCGTTAATAATACAAACATTCTGTGATTTGGTGACAGTGCCGTGCAATTATCGACAAAAACTGCAGATGTTTTAATATAGTGACACTCTCTCTTTTCACAGTGGTTATCGAAATCTGGTTTCTAACATTTTTAGTCAGCAGACTTGCCGCTGTGCCACTCGGAGAGTCCTGAAGTTTTAAAATGCGACGAACTGCTAACCCTGGCTCTTCGGGTTCACAGTCTGGACACGCTCACCATTAACCTACGCCAGGCCTGTACCAGAGATAGAGTAATTGTATAAGTAGTTCTGAAGAAAATTGATCAACCAGTAAACAAACACCTTAGTCTCACAATTACGTTATTTAGGTGTGTGAACTGGACTATAATTAGATTATTTTGTGTGTTGTACTTCTCTAGGAAGGAGCAATTACAAGGCAAAGAGGGGTGATCCTATGAGTTTAGAGGGTGAGGAAAAACGGAAAAAATATATTACTGCCACAATAAGTGACTTTTGTTGCTTTATCTTGATGTTTTTATTTGAAATACTTCGTAACTGGTGAATTAAAAATATGTTTTTATGTCTGCAAATGTTTTACGTTTGTTTTTCGACATTATCCATTATTCTCAACTTTGCTGGGTGTCGTTATCCATTATTATGGTTTATTTTTCTTTCCCTCCAAACTGTAATGATGCAGCTTACCTGATAACGAGTTCACATGACCTTGTTTGTTTGTTTGTTTGTTTTGAATTTCGCACAAAGCAACTCGAGGGCTATCTGTGCTGGCCGTCCCTAATTTAGCAGAGTAAGACTAGAGGGAAGGCAGCTAGTCATCACCACCCACCACCAAGTCTTGAGATACTCTTTTATTAACGAATACTGGGATTGATCGTTACTTCATAATGCTTCCAAGACTGAAAGGGCAAGCATGTTTGGTTCGACCGAGGTTCGAACCCGTGACCCTCAGATTACGAGTCGAACACCTTAACCCACCTGGCCATGCCAGGCCTTACTGAACTATGTTATAATAATGAATTTTAGTTTGGGTTTTAGAGTTTTGAAGTTACATAACTACAAACCTTCCCAGTGGCGCCCAACTTAAAGTCGTTTTTTTTTTTTAATTGTGCGCTAAGAAAGAAAAACAAAACTCCAAAAAGGTATAGCAATGGAATAGCTACAACAGCGCCTCTAGTTGTAGTTTTATGAACTACTTAAAAGCTGTTAACTTTTTTTGTTAATCGGGGAATAATACGTAATGAGAACTAACCCTGATCTTCATAATGAACTTGGTTTTTAAAGTAAAGAAGTGGTGAATTATATTTCGTATATTATAAACCGGAAACTGGTTAAATTATTATATTATTACTCGCTATGTGTTGTTTTGTTTTAATGGTTCGCCTAGTGGTGGAACTGCGTCAGCATGAAGTACGCCTTGAACTTCTTGTATATAACTGGTACCAAGATCGGTAAGCCTGGTTATGTGAGGGAGGGACAAGATGTATATTCATTTCGAGAAACAACTTCAAGGTTATTCAAATATTAATCAATTAATGTTAAAATTAGTTTAATATCTTTCCTGGAAATGCCACAGGTTGTCGGACCTCGGGAATGTTAATAACTCTGTTCCTGATGGAGTGAAACCTCCGGTTTTTTTTTTGTTTTGTCACATCGGAACGAAACCGCCGCCGTGACCAGGTTACTTTCACAGTAGGAGCATGCAATATATCGCGAATGTTTAGCAGTTCGTTTCAGAATTAACGTTATATGGCTTTAAGTTCTCTTACCGTGGGCGTGGGTGATGTCACGATGTAAGAACGTAAACAGACAAACTTATAAATCCACTCCCACTCTACACACTATTCAGCAGGTACCATCACCCCCTCCTCAACATGTCCATGTTTATAGTGTAGCCGAATTAAAAACTGTATTTATGAAGGACAGTTTGTTAAAAAACAAAAGAAACACAACAATAACAAAAAACAACAACGAATTATTGAACTTTGAAAATCCTGACCGGTAGCCAAAAGATGCAAACTATTGATATTGCGTGGGCCAGTTAAACTTTACAGATACAAGGGGTGTCAGGTGGCTTAAAGACAGAGAGAATAAAAATAAATAAACTAAGATATTAAAATATAATATTGTCTGTTTCGAAACGTAGAGCTAGAGTTAGATGTATATGGTTTCTCTGAAGTTTCAGTATTCTTTATATAAGGTGTCCGGGAGTTATTTTAATAAATTTGAGTCACATAATATTTGGACACTTTGTTTATTTGTATAATTATACTCCATCAATTTATACAAGCTGAACCTCCTTGGAAACATTCAGTTCAGTACCACTAGATGGCACTTTAATATCATTATGCTGTGTTATAACTGAGCGTTCAAGACAATATCAAATTACTTTAAAATGATATAACCGGTGGTTATACAACATTAAAAGGTGCCAGTGTTCAAATGTAAGGACTGAAATAGTCGTTGTCATGGTTACTGACAACATCAATGTCTGTGTTCTCCAATAATGTGAAGAAGGAGATAGATAACCTTCCAACGATAATAAATGTTTTCAATATTTACGTTATATAAGGTTCTTTATTTAGGTAGCAAGAAAATAACTGTATAATTTTATTTGCTGTTTCTAGGGTGTGATGGATCAGTTTTATTGTGATATATTAACAGTACTTTCGAGACTCGCTACCAGGTTGTGCGTGTAATATTTAAGTAGTGGACATAGATTCAGGTTTTGCCTTTATTGTTCTATTAGTAGTTAAAGGTTCGAATAAATTAGCTAATTATTCAGAAACTAATACGACTGTTGAAAATCATGGTGTAACAAAATATACGTGACTGCAGACTTTGTAAACGCATTTCGCGCTGTTTGTTTAGCGATTTGCGTTACTGATAATACCTCATTAAAGTCCTCGGTAGAACAGCGCGAAGTTTACGGACTTGCAACCCTATAATTCGAGGTTCGATTGCCTGCGGCGAACATGGCAGATAGCCGGATGTGGTTTTTCTCTAAAATAAAGAATACTCGTTTAGGTTACCGATAACTTACTGTGATTGGATAGTACTTTTATCTTTTTTAAATAAGAGCTTTGAATAAAATATTCGCTTCTTAATAACCTGTTGTCGAGGGTATGTGTTTTATCGCTGAGTCGTCATGATGTTTCACAAACATTTCATCAGCTATACGCTTTGTGTGTTTGGTATTAGGCACAAAGCTTCACAATGAACTAGTTGTGTTTTACTCACCACGGGTATCGATGCTCGGTTTTTAGCGTTTTAATCCTGCAGACACGCTGTTGTGCCACTGGGGGGGGGGGGTTTATACGCTTTGAAAAAGTAACAAAACCGTTTTTTGTCGTAACTTTGGTTTCCATAAGAAGAGAAACGGTTTCCGATACTCCGTCCTGAGCTTTTTATAAAAGTTAATTAGTTGTTGTTTTTAAATACCGCTTTGTCTGGAAACCAGGTGTTTTTATTGGATGGTTTCACAATGTTAAACAGTTTGAAGGTTAGGTGTCACTGTTTGATTAAACAAAATTAATTAGTGTTGTGCTTACACAGGAACTGTATCTGTAGTTAAAGACTCGTTACGTTTCATATGTTAGAACATGTTAGTTTATCAGTTAAGATACCTTCGGGTTCACAGTTTTATTAGTTAGAACACGTTTAGTTCCAAATTATAGTTCAACACAGTATTATAACCCTGTCTGTAAATAAACGTCTGAGGTGAATACTTTACAGTTTATTATATATTTTCTTTAAAAATCGAATATCTAGGATGTGAAATCATTGGTATATTAAAAAAAAAGAACTTTCAACTAAAAATATCTCGGTTTATAAAATGTTCAGTGTCCCCCGTATGTATACACTGGTTCTGTCAGTTCGTATACAAATAAAATTGTATGAATTAAATTTGGCTTTTAGTAATTCAGTTCACTCACGAACGCAACCATATAGCGGTCTGTGTAAGCGCGTCCATTGTTGAAAGACATCTGGGGCGTGGCTCATGCCCTGAAACATGTATAACGTAATCTCAGCATTGGCGGCAAAGGCCAGGGTAATGAAAAATCGACTGATATAGATATATTAAACTTAGTAGAAAACAGTTTCTAGCGTATCTTGTTACACTTAAGTTAAGCCTTGATATCAACAATATATATTTACATACATTTATGGAGTAAGTCACTCACTGTTTGGGAAAATAACATCTTTTTTTTTTCTTTTTTTGCGGCAAAAGCGTTCCGGATAATACAAAAGTGAAACTGGGCATTTCTTAGATAAAAGAGCTGGAGAGGGGTGATTGTAGCTGTATTAATAATTTATGATATAAGGAAATATGTACTCCATTAAAATACTCTAACTTGTGCACATTATCGTGTGTATCGGAATATTTTGGTATATTTCGGATATTAGCGCAAGGCTACTAAACAAAGACTTATTCAACTACCACAAATCTTGAACATACAAACTAGAGGGAAGACAACTAATGAAGAACGGCCCCTAGGCTTCAATGATCGAATAGTTCTGTTGTTAACCCTGACAGCACCAATAGCATGAGAGTTCTGTTGTTAAGCCTGACAGCACCAATAACATGAGTTCTGTTGTTAACCCTGACAGCACCAATAGCATGAGAGTTCTGTTGTTAACCCTGACAGGACCAATAACATGAGAGCTCTGTTGTTAACCCTGACAGCACCAATAACATGAGAGTTCTGTTGTTAATCCTGACAGCACCAATAACATGAGTTCTGTTGTTAACCCTGACAGCACCAATAACATGAGAGTTCTCTTGTTAACCCTGACAGGACCAATAACATGAGAGTTCTGTTGTTAACCCTGACAGGACCAATAACATGAGAGTTCTGTTGTTAACTCTGACAGCACCAATAACATGAGTTCTGTTGTTAACCCTGACAGCATCAATAACATGAGAGTTCTGTTGTTAACCCTGACAGCACCAATAACATGAGAGCTCTGTTGTTAACCCTGACAGGACCAATAACATGAGAGCTCTGTTGTTAACCCTGACAGCACCAATAACATGAGAGTTCTGTTGTTAACCCTGACAGCACCAATAACATGAGAGTTCTGTTGTTAATCCTGACAGCACCAATAACATGAGTTCTGTTGTTACCCCTGACAGCACCAATAACATGAGAGCTCTGTTGTTAACCCTGACAGGACCAATAACATGAGAGCTCTGTTGTTAACCCTGACAGCACCAATAACATGAGAGTTCTGTTGTTAACCCTGACAGCACCAATAACATGAGAGTTCTGTTGTTAATCCTGACAGCACCAATAACATGAGTTCTGTTGTTAACCCTGACAGCACCAATAACATGAGAGCTCTGTTGTTAACCCTGACAGGACCAATAACATAAGAGCTCTGTTGTTAACCCTGACAGCACCAATAACATGAGAGTTCTGTTGTTAACCCTGACAGGACCAATAACATGAGAGTTCTGTTGTTAACCCTGACAGGACCAATAACATGAGAGTTCTGTTGTTAATCCTGACAGGACCAATAACATGAGAGTCCTGTTGTTAATATTGACAGCACCAATAACATGAGTTCTGTTGTTAAGCCTGACAGCACCAATAACATGAGACTTCTGTTGTTAAGCCTGACAGCACCAATAACATGAGAGTTCTGTTGTTAAGCCTGACAGCACCAAGAACATGAGTTCTGTTGTTAACCCTGACAGCACCAATAACATGAGAGTTCTGTTGTTAACCCTGACAGCACCAATAACATGAGAGCTCTGTTGTTAACCCTGACAGCACCAATAACATGAGAGCTCTGTTGTTAACCCTGACAGGACCAATAACATGAGAGCTCTGTTGTTAACCCTGACAGCACCAATAACATGAGAGTTCTGTTGTTAACCCTGACAGCACCAATAACATGAGAGTTCTGTTGTTAATCCTGACAGCACCAATAACATGAGTTCTGTTGTTAACCCTGACAGCACCAATAACATGAGAGTTCTGTTGTTAACCCTGACAGGACCAATAACATGAGAGTTCTGTTGTTAACTCTGACAGCACCAATAACATGAGTTCTGTTGTTAACCCTGACAGCATCAATAACATGAGAGTTCTGTTGTTAATCCTGACAGGACCAATAACATGAGAGTTCTGTTGTTAATATTGACAGCACCAATAACATGAGTTCTGTTGTTAAGCCTGACAGCACCAATAACATGAGACTTCTGTTGTTAAGCCTGACAGCACCAATAACATGAGAGTTCTGTTGTTAACCCTGACAGCACCAAGAACATGAGTTCTGTTGTTAACCCTGACAGCACCAATAACATGAGAGTTCTGTTGTTAATCCTGACAGCACCAATAACATGAGAGTTCTGTTGTTAACCCTGACAGCACCAATAACATGAGAGTGGAAATGGATGCTCTTAAAAAAATCCACAAATGACGGCATATTAATGAAAATCTTTCTTTAACCTTACAATAATGAGATATTTAATAACAGAAACTGTCTTATAGTTCACTAAGTTACGTTATGTGGTTTGTTTTTACCGCTGACAATGTGTGTGCGTTTGTTACTCGAAGCAGCAAGATTTAACCTTAGATTTGACAGATCGACCCTTGTATTTTGATTTTTAAGGAAGGTAGGGGCTATTAGTAGGGACTTACAAACTGTAGGCTGTGGAAAACTGTTTCTAAGAACTAATTATGTTAATTGTTATCTGAATTTCAACCTGGAGGTATAGACTTGTTTTTATAACATATAAATAATAATGTTAATTCTGGTGCTATTGTTTACAGCTATAGTCAAAATGTCATAACAATATTTGCACGCAACTAAACCAACTCGTCATAAATTTGTAATATTGTTTTTGGAATGTACTTATATAATTGTCATGCACATACATATTAATAAAAGTAACATTTAATATTGTACTTTCATGAACATTTTCGAAAGTAAATTTCACTAACTGTTAGATGTGCAAGGCGATGAGAAATACGGCTGTCAGACACGAGACAAATTGGCTTGAATTTATTTTAGAAAAAATCACTTGATTATATATTACATATTTTGAGATATAGCAAAAAATAAAATTTGGTTTAAAACAAAAACGTTTTAAAATAACAGTTGTAACAATTTACCCATATTTTACGTGTGATTCGCGTGCTAATTTCAGCCTGATCACGAACGAGACAAAACCTATTTCCTCACTCGTGGCTGGCGCGTGCTGTCTTGGTGACGCAATGCAGCCTAGTTTAATGCAGTTTTGTACCAGACGAGATTTTAACCGTAATTTCTGACGCAGTGAAATTGTATTTTGTCTGTAAACCACTTAATATCAGGAACACAGACATTTTATATGATTGCGTCCAAAATATACATTTTTTGTAATTTTTCAACATTACAATTATTCTCCATTACTGTTTTTAATATTTCTGAAATTGTTTTTGTTATTTTGAAACACACCTCTAGAGTGCGCATCAGTAAGTTTTTAAGCATTCTATTTTGTGATTATTATCGATCATTATTTAACTTTTCAGAAATGTGTTATTTCTTCCTGTAAAGATAAAAACTTGTTTATGTTCCAAAGTTAGTTAGAGAAGTTTAATCCGTCAGCTTGTTAAATTATTTAGTGCAAATATTTTATTTAGAAAAGTCCAGGGATACAACTTTTAAGTGGGTTGTTTATTATAAAGTTTCGTTCGCTCGTGAAGCCTCATCAGCCCCCCCCCCTCCTTTCAGTGGTACAGCGGTATGTCTGCCGACTCACGCCACTAGAAATCGGGTTTCCATACCCGTGGTGGGCAGAGCACCGAAAGCCCATTGTGTAACTTTGTGCTTAATTTAAAACAAACAAAGCCTCATCAGGTAACTGTCGTCCATTGTGCGACTTTGTCCTTGTGTAACATCGTCTCATTGTTAAAGCAAAACAAAAACCCGCTAATAATTTAAAAGTTAATATGTAATTTATTTTTGAAGAACAGAATATCATAATTTTTAAGGGCGTTAATTTATACGTTAAAAAAAGATGCTTGAGACGAGTGTTTGGTTTGTCCATGATTTTTTGAGCCCCTCATACAGGATAAGACGAGTCATGGTGTTGTGCACGTGCTCAATGATGATTGTGCGTACACTTGCTTTGCAAGAGCTGTATATCGAATGAAAAATATTGTGCGTGTTTTCTTATAGCAAAACCGCATCGGGCTATCTGCTGAGTCCACCGAGGGAATCGAACACCTTATTTTAGCGTTGTAAATCCATAGACTAGAATATTGTGTGATACTTCTACGTATAAGACGTGAACAATATACATATAGGTAAACATAAACTGTGTAAACAGAAGAGAAGAAAAAGCATATCTAACAATTTATTTTATATTTATACCAAATTGGTTTTATTGAAAACAAATACAAGTGACAGAGGTGTTTAATTCCATATTCAATGCAGCAGATATTAAACATCTGTTTCATATTTAACATGTAAGTTAACTGTTTTATCACATTGATATCAGGAAGATCACAGCCAGATGTAACAATTTTATTCCAAACTAAACGCTGGTTTTTGCCCCCCCCCACCAACTTTACTTGTTGTCGGGGGCAACTCTTCACCTCGCAACACTTTCTAGTTGTGTAAAATAATAATGAGATAATCTACTCTTTACTCTTGTGTAATAACACGAATGGTTTGAAGGTTCCTCACGTACTTAGAAATAACTTATACATTTGTTGTTTATTTCCGGGTATTCCTCTCATGCACACTCAATGTAAACATTGTTCTATCAACACTGATACCAGGATGTCCACTAAAGTAGATAAGTCAACAGTAATTATGGAAACATTGTTCTGTCAACACTGATACCGGGATGTCTACTAAAGTAGATAAGACAATAGTAATTACGGAAACATTGTTCTACCAACACTGATACCGGAATGTCCACTAAAGTAGATAAGACAATAGTAATTATGGAAACATTGTTCTATCAACACTGATACCGGGATGTCTACTAAAGTAGATATGACAATAGTAATTACGGAAACATTGTTCTATCAACACTGATACCGGGATGTCCACTAAAGTAGATAAGACAACAGTAATTATGGAAACATTGTTCTATCAACACTGATACCGGGATGTCCACTAAGGTAGATAAGACAACAGTAATTATGGAAACATTGTTCTGTCAACACTGATACCGAGATGTCCACTAAAGTAGATAAGACAATAGTAATTACGGAAACATTGTTCTATCAACACTGATACCGGGATGACCACTAAAGTAGATAAGACAACAGTAATTATGGAAACATTGTTCTGTCAACACTGATACCGGGATGTCCACTAAAGTAGATAAGACAACAGTAATTATGGAAACATTGTTCTATCAACACTGATACCGGGATGTCTACTAAAGTAGAAAAGACAACAGTAATTATGGAAACATTGTTCTGTCAACACTGATACCGGGATGTCCACTAAAGTAGATAAGTCAACAGTAATTATGTAAACATTGTTCTATCAACACTGATACCGGAATGTCCACTAAAGTAGATAAGACAACAGAAATTATGGAAACATTATTCTATTTACACTGATACCGGGATGTCCACTAAACTAGATAAGACAACAGTAATTATGGAAACATTGTTCTATCAACACTAATACCGGGATGTCCACTAAAGTAGATAAGACAACAGTAATTATAGAAACATTGTTCTATCAACACTGATATTGGGATGTCCACTAGACTAGATAAGACAACAGTAGTTATGGAAACATTGTTCTGTCGACACTGATACCGGGATGTCCACTAAAGTAGATAAGACAACAGTAATTATGGAAACATTGTTCTATCAACACTGATATCGAGATGTCCACTAAAGTAGATAAGAGAACAATAATTGTGTGATATTCTTATAGCAAAGCCACATCGCGCTATTTTCTGAGCTTACCGAGGGGAGTGGAACACCTGATTTTAGCGTTGTAAATCCATAGACTTACCGCTGTACTAGCGGGGGGCCGAGTAATTATAGAAACATTGTTCTATCAACACTGATACCGGGATGTCCACTAAAGTAGATAAGACAATAGTAACTATAGAAACATTGTTCTGTCAACACTGATACCGAGATGTCTACTAAAATAGATAAGACAACAGTAATTATGGAAACATTGTTCTGTCAACACTGATACCGAGATGTCCACTAAAGTAGATAAGACAACAGTAAGTATGGAAACATTGTTCTGTCAACACTCATACTGAGATGTCCACTAAAGTAGATAAGACAACAGTAATTATGGAAACATTGTTCTGTCAACACTGATACCGGGATGTCCACTAAAGTAGATAAGACAACAGTAATTATGGAAACATTGTTCTGTCAACACTGATACCGGGATGTCCACTAAAGTAGATAAGACAACAGTAATTATGGAAACATTGTTCTGTGAACACTGATACCGGGATGTCCACTAAAGTAGATAAGACAACAGTAATTATGGAAACATTGTTCTGTCAACACTGATACCGGGATGTCCACTAAACTAGATAAGACAACAGTAATTATGGAAACATTGTTCTATCAACACTGATACCGGGATGTCCACTAAAGTAGATAAGACAACAGTAATTATAGAAACATTGTTCTATCAACACTGATACCGAGATGTCTACTAAAATAGATAAGACAACAGTAATTATGGAAACATATTTCTGTCAATGCTGATACCGGAATGTCCACTAAATTAGATAAGACACCTGTTATTATGGAAACATTGTTCTATGAACACTGATACCGGGATCTCTACTAAAGTAGATAAGAGAACTGTAATTATGGAAACATTGTCCTGTCAACACTGATACCGGGATGTCCACTAAACTAGATAAGACAACAGTAATTATGGAAACATTGTTCTATCAACACTGATACCGGGATGTCCACTAAAGTAGATAAGACAACAGTAATTATAGAAACATTGTTCTATCAACACTGATACCGAGATGTCTACTAAAATAGATAAGACAACAGTAATTATGGAAACATTGTTCTGTCAACACTGATACCGCGATGTCCACTAAAGTAGATAAGACAATAGTAATTATGGAAACATTGTTCTGTCAACACTGATACCGGGATGTCCACTAAAGTAGATAAGACAATAGTAATTGTGGAAACATTGTTCTATCAACACTGATACCGGGATGTCCACTAAAGTAGATAAGACAACAGTAATTATGGAAACATTGTTCTGTCAACACTGATACCGGGAAGTCCACTAAAGTAGATAAGACAACAGTAATTATGGAAACATTGTTCTATCAACACTGATACCGAGATGTCCACTAAAGTAGATAAGACAACAGTAATTATAGAAACATTGTTCTGTCAACACTGATACCGAGATGTCCACTAAAGTAGATAAGACAACAGTAATTATGGAAACATTGTTCTGTCAACACTGATACCGAGATGTCCACTAAAGTAGATAAGACAACAGTAATTATGGAAACATTGTTCTGTCAACACTGATACCGAGATGTCCACTAAAGTAGATAAGACAACAGTAATTATGGAAACATTGTTCTATCAACACTGATACCGGGATGTTCACTAAAGTAGATAAGACAACAGTAATTATGGAAACATTGTTCTGTCAACACTGATACCGAGATGTCCACTAAAGTAGATAAGACAACAGTAATTATGGAAACATTGTTCTATCAACACTGATACCGGGATGTTCACTAAAGTAGATAAGACAACAGTAATTATGGAAACATTGTTCTGTCAACACTGATACCGGATGTCCACTAAAGTAGATAAGACAACAGTAATTATAGAAACATTGTTCTGTCAACACTGATACCGGGAAGTCCACTAAAGTAGATAAGACAACAGTAATTATAGAAACATTGTTCTATCAACACTGATACCGAGATGTCCACTAAAGTAGATAAGACAACAGTAATTATAGAAACATTGTTCTGTCAATGCTGATACCGCAATGTCCACTAAAGTAGATAAGACAACAGTAATTATGGAAACATTGTTCTGTCAACACTGATACCGAGATGTCCACTAAAGTAGATAAGACAACAGTAATTATAGAAACATTGTTCTGTCAACACTGATACCGGGAAGTCCACTAAAGTAGATAAGACAACAGTAATTATAGAAACATTGTTCTATCAACACTGATACCGAGATGTCCACTAAAGTAGATAAGACAACAGTAATTATGGAAACATTGTTCTGTCAACACTGATACCGGGATGTCCACTAAAGTAGATAAGACAACAGTAATTATAGAAACATTGTTCTGTCAACACTGATACCGGGATGTCCACTAAAGTAGATAAGACAACAGTAATTATGGAAACATTGTTCTGTCAACACTGATACCGGGATGTCCACTAAAGTAGATAAGACAACAGTAATTATGGAAACATTGTTCTGTCAACACTGATACCGCGATGTCCACTAAAGTAGATAAGTCAATAGTAATTGTGGAAACATTGTTCTGTCAACACTGATACCGGGATGTCCACTAAAGTAGATAAGACAATAGTAATTATGGAAACATTGTTCTATCAACACTGATACCGGGATGTCCACTAAAGTAGATAAGACAACAGTAATTATGGAAACATTGTTCTGTCAACACTGATACCGGGATGTCCACTAAAGTAGATAAGACAACAGTAATTATGGAAACATTGTTCTATCAACACTGATACCGAGATGTCCACTAAAGTAGATAAGACAACAGTAATTATAGAAACATTGTTCTGTCAACACTGATACCGCGATGTCCACTAAAGTAGATAAGACAACAGTAATTATGGAAACATTGTTCTATCAACACTGATACCGGGATGTTCACTAAAGTAGATAAGACAACAGTAATTATGGAAACATTGTTCTGTCAACACTGATACCGATATGTCCACTAAAGTAGATAAGACAACAGTAATTATAGAAACATTGTTCTGTCAACACTGATACCGGGAAGTCCACTAAAGTAGATAAGACAACAGTAATTATAGAAACATTGTTCTATCAACACTGATACCGAGATGTCCACTAAAGTAGATAAGACAACAGTAATTATAGAAACATTGTTCTGTCAATGCTGATACCGCAATGTCCACTAAAGTAGATAAGACAACAGTAATTATGGAAACATTGTTCTGTCAACACTGATACCGGGATGTCCACTAAAGTAGATAAGACAATAGTAATTGTGGAAACATTGTTCTATCAACACTGATACCGGAATGTCCACTAAAGTAGATAAGACAACAGAAATTATGGAAACATTATTCTATTTACACTGATACCGGGATGTCCACTAAACTAGATAAGACAACAGTAATTATGGAAACATTGTTCTATCAACACTGATACCGGGATGTCCACTAAAGTAGATAAGACAACAGTAATTATAGAAACATTGTTCTATCAACACTTATACCGGAATGTCCACTAAAGTAGATAAGACAACAGAAATTATGGAAACATTATTCTATTTACACTGATACCGGGATGTCCACTAAACTAGATAAGACAACAGTAATTATGGAAACATTGTTCTGTCAACACTGATACCGAGATGTCCACTAAAGTAGATAAGACAACAGTAATTATGGAAACATTGTTCTGTCAACACTGATACCGGGATGTGCACTAAAGTAAATAAGACAACAGTAATTATGGAAACATTGTTCTGTCAATACTGATATTGGGATGTCCACTAGACTAGATAAGACAACAGTAGTTATGGAAACATTGTTCTGTCGACACTGATACCGGGATGTCCACTAAAGTAGATAAGACAACAGTAATTATGGAAACATTGTTCTATCAACACTGATATCGAGATGTCCACTAAAGTAGATAAGACAACAGTAATTATGGAAACATTGTTCTGTCAACACTGATACTGAGATGTCCACTAAAGTAGATAAGACAACAGTAATTATGGAAACATTGTTCTGTCAACACTGATACCGAGATGTCCACTAAAGTAGATAAGACAACAGAAATTATGGAAACATTATTCTATTTACACTGATACCGGGATGTCCACTAAACTAGATAAGACAACAGTAATTATGGAAACATTGTTCTATCAACACTGATACCGGGATGTCCACTAAAGTAGATAAGACAACAGTAATTATAGAAACATTGTTCTATCAACACTGATACCGGGATGTTCACTAAAGTAGATAAGACAACAGTAATTATGGAAACATTGTTCTGTCAACACTCATACTGAGATGTCTACTAAAGTAGATTAGACAACAGTAATTATGGAAACATTGTTCTGTCAACACTGATACCGGGATGTCCAATAAAGTAAATAAGACAACAGTAATTATGGAAACATTGTTCTGTCAATACTGATATTGGGATGTCCAATAGACTAGATAAGACAACAGTAGTTATGGAAACATTGTTCTGTCGACACTGATACCGGGATGTCCACTAAGGTAGATAAGACAACAGTAATTATGGAAACATTGTTCTATCAACACTGATATCGAGATGTCCACTAAAGTAGATAAGACAACAGTAATTATGGAAACATTGTTCTGTCAACACTGATACTGAGATGTCCACTAAAGTAGATAAGACAACAGTAATTATGGAAACATTGTTCTGTCAACACTGATACCGAGATGTCCACTGAAGTAGATAAGACAACAGTAAGTATGGAAACATTGTTCTGTCAACACTCATACTGAGATGTCCACTAAAGTAGATAAGACAACAGTAATTATGGAAACATTGTTCTGTCAACACTGATACTGAGATGTCTACTAAAGTAGATAAGACAACAGTAATTATGGAAACATTGTTCTGTCAACACTGATACTGAGATGTCTACTAAAGTAGATAAGACAACAGTAATTATGGAAACATTGTTCTGTCAACACTGATACCGGGATGTCCACTAAAGTAAATAAGACAACAGTAATTATGGAAACATTGTTCTGTCAACACTGATACCGGGATGTCCACTAAAGTAGATAAGACAACAGTAATTATGGAAACATTGTTCTGTGAACACTGATACCGGGATGTCCACTAAAGTAGATAAGTCAATAGTAATTGTGGAAACATTGTTCTGTCAACACTGATACCGGGATGTCCACTAAAGTAGATAAGTCAATAGTAATTGTGGAAACATTGTTCTGTCAACACTGATACCGGGATGTCCACTAAAGTAGATAAGACAACAGTAATTATGGAAACATTGTTCTGTGAACACTGATACCGGGATGTCCACTAAAGTAGATAAGACAACAGTAATTATGGAAACATTGTTCTGTGAACACTGATACCGGGATGTCCACTAAACTAGATAAGACAACAGTAATTATGGAAACATTGTTCTATCAACACTGATACCGGGATGTCCACTAAAGTAGATAAGACAACAGTAATTATAGAAACATTGTTCTATCAACACTGATACCGAGATGTCTACTAAAATAGATAAGACAACAGTAATTATGGAAACATATTTCTGTCAATGCTGATACCGGAATGTCCACTAAATTAGATAAGACACCTGTTATTATCGAAACATTGTTCTATGAACACTGATACCGGGATCTCTACTAAAGTAGATAAGAGAACTGTAATTATGGAAACATTGTCCTGTCAACACTGATACCGGGATGTCCACTAAACTAGATAAGACAACAGTAATTATGGAAACATTGTTCTATCAACACTGATACCGGGATGTCCACTAAAGTAGATAAGACAACAGTAATTATAGAAACATTGTTCTATCAACACTGATACCGAGATGTCTACTAAAATAGATAAGACAACAGTAATTATGGAAACATTGTTCTGTCAACACTGATACCGCGATGTCCACTAAAGTAGATAAGTCAATAGTAATTGTGGAAACATTGTTCTGTCAACACTGATACCGGGATGTCCACTAAAGTAGATAAGTTAATAGTAATTGTGGAAACATTGTTCTATCAACACTGATACCGGGATGTCCACTAAAGTAGATAAGACAACAGTAATTATGGAAACATTGTTCTGTCAACACTGATACCGGGAAGTCCACTAAAGTAGATAAGACAACAGTAATTATGGAAACATTGTTCTATCAACACTGATACCGAGATGTCCACTAAAGTAGATAAGACAACAGTAATTATAGAAATATTGTTCTGTCAACACTGATACCGCGATGTCCACTAAAGTAGATAAGACAACAGTAATTATGGAAACATTGTTCAGTCAACACTGATACCGAGATGTCCACTAAAGTAGATAAAGACAACAGTAATTATGGAAACATTGTTCTGTCAACACTGATACCGAGATGTCCACTAAAGTAGATAAAGACAACAGTAATTATGGAAACATTGTTCTATCAACACTGATACCGGGATGTTCACTAAAGTAGATAAGACAACAGTAATTATGGAAACATTGTTCTGTCAACACTGATACCGAGATGTCCACTAAAGTAGATAAGACAACAGTAATTATGGAAACATTGTTCTGTCAACACTGATACCGAGATGTCCACTAAAGTAGATAAGACAACAGTAATTATGGAAACATTGTTCTGTCAACACTGATACCGGGATGTCCACTAAAGTAGATAAGACAACAGTAATTATGGAAACATTGTTCTATCAACACTGATACCGAGATGTCCACTAAAGTAGATAAGACAACAGTAATTATAGAAACATTGTTCTGTCAATGCTGATACCGCAATGTCCACTAAAGTAGATAAGACAACAGTAATTATGGAAACATTGTTCTGTCAACACTGATACCGAAATGTCCACTAAAGTAGATAAGACAACAGTAATTATAGAAACATTGTTCTGTCAACACTGATACCGGGATGTCCACTAAAGTAGATAAGACAACAGTAATTATAGAAACATTGTTCTATCAACACTGATACCGGGATGTCCACTAAAGTAGATAAGACAACAGTAATTATAGAAACATTGTTCTGTCAACACTGATACCGGGATGTCCACTAAAGTAGATAAGACAACAGTAATTATAGAAACATTGTTCTGTCAACACTGATACCGGGATGTCCACTAAAGTAGATAAGACAACAGTAATTATGGAAACATTGTTCTGTCAACACTGATACCGGGATGTCCACTAAAGTAGATAAGACAACAGTAATTATGGAAACATTGTTCTGTCAACACTGATACCGGGATGTCCACTAAAGTAGATAAGACAACAGTAATTATGGAAACATTGTTCTGTCAACACTGATACCGGGATGTCCACTAAAGTAGATAAGACAACAGTAATTATGGAAACATTGTTCTATCAACACTGATAACGGGTTGTCCACTAAAGTAGATAAGACAACAGTAATTATGGAAACATTGTTCTGTCAACACTGATATCGGGATGTCCACTAAAGTAGATAAGACAACAGTAATTATGGAAACATTGTTCTATCAACACTGATACCGAGATGTCCACTAAAGTAGATAAGACAACAGTAATTATGGAAACATTGTTCTGTCAACACTGATACCGGGATGTCCACTAAAGTAGATAAGACAACAGTAATTATGGAAACATTGTTCTATCAACACTGATACCGGGATGTCCACTAAAGTAGATAAGACAACAGTAATTATGGAAACATTGTTCTGTCAACACTGATACCGAGATGTCCACTAAAGTAGATAAGACAACAGTAATTATGGAAACATTGTTCTGTCAACACTGATACCGGGATGTCCACTAAAGTAGATAAGACAACAGTAATTATGGAAACATTGTTCTGTCAACACTGATACCGGGATGTCCACTAAAGTAGATAAGACAACAGTAATTATGGAAACATTGTTCTGTCAACACTGATACCGGGATGTCCACTAAAGTAGATAAGACAACAGTAATTATGGAAACATTGTTCTGTCAACACTGATACCGGGATGTCCACTAAAGTAGATAAGACAACAGTAATTATGGAAACATTGTTCTGTCAACACTGATACCGGGATGTCCACTAAAGTAGATAAGACAACAGTAATTATGGAAACATTGTTCTATCAACACTGATACCGAGATGTCCACTAAAGTAGATAAGACAACAGTAATTATGGAAACATTGTTCTGTCAACACTGATACCGAGATGTCCACTAAAGTAGATAAGACAACAGTAATTATGGAAACATTGTTCTGTCAACACTGATACCGGGATGTCCACTAAAGTAGATAAGACAACAGTAATTATGGAAACATTGTTCTATCAACACTGATACCGGGATGTCCACTAAAGTAGATAAGACAACAGTAATTATGGAAACATTGTTCTATCAACACTGATACCGGGATGTCCACTAAAGTAGATAAGACAACAGTAATTATGGAAACATTGTTCTATCAACACTGATACCGGGATGTCCACTAAAGTAGATAAGACAACAGTAATTATGGAAACATTGTTCTGTCAACACTGATACCGGGATGTCCACTAAAGTAGATAAGACAACAGTAATTATGGAAACATTGTTCTGTCAACACTGATACCGGGATGTCCACTAAAGTAGATAAGACAACAGTAATTATGGAAACATTGTTCTGTCAACACTGATACCGGGATGTCCACTAAAGTAGATAAGACAACAGTAATTATGGAAACATTGTTCTGTCAACACTGATACCGGGATGTCCACTAAAGTAGATAAGACAACAGTAATTATGGAAACATTGTTCTATCAACACTGATACCGGGATGTCCACTAAAGTAGATAAGACAACAGTAATTATGGAAACATTGTTCTGTCAACACTGATACCGAGATGTCCACTAAAGTAGATAAGACAACAGTAATTATGGAAACATTGTTCTGTCAACACTGATACCGAGATGTCCACTAAAGTAGATAAGACAACAGTAATTATGGAAACATTGTTCTGTCAACACTGATACCGAGATGTCCACTAAAGTAGATAAGACAACAGTAATTATGGAAACATTGTTCTGTCAACACTGATACCGAGATGTCCACTAAAGTAGATAAGACAACAGTAATTATGGAAACATTGTTCTGTCAACACTGATACCGGGATGTCCACTAAAGTAGATAAGACAACAGTAATTATGGAAACATTGTTCTGTCAACACTGATACCGGGATGTCCACTAAAGTAGATAAGACAACAGTAATTATGGAAACATTGTTCTGTCAACACTGATACCGGGATGTCCACTAAAGTAGATAAGACAACAGTAATTATGGAAACATTGTTCTGTCAACACTGATACCGGGATGTCCACTAAAGTAGATAAGACAATAGTAATTATGGAAACATTGTTCTGTCAACACTGATACCGGGATGTCCACTAAAGTAGATAAGACAACAGTAATTATGGAAACATTGTTCTGTGAACACTGATACCGGGATGTCCACTAAAGTAGATAAGACAACAGTAATTATGGAAACATTGTTCTGTCAACACTGATACCGGGATGTCCACTAAACTAGATAAGACAACAGTAATTATGGAAACATTGTTCTATCAACACTGATACCGGGATGTCCACTAAAGTAGATAAGACAACAGTAATTATAGAAACATTGTTCTATCAACACTGATACCGAGATGTCTACTAAAATAGATAAGACAACAGTAATTATGGAAACATATTTCTGTCAATGCTGATACCGGAATGTCCACTAAATTAGATAAGACACCTGTTATTATCGAAACATTGTTCTATGAACACTGATACCGGGATCTCTACTAAAGTAGATAAGAGAACTGTAATTATGGAAACATTGTCCTGTCAACACTGATACCGGGATGTCCACTAAACTAGATAAGACAACAGTAATTATGGAAACATTGTTCTATCAACACTGATACCGGGATGTCCACTAAAGTAGATAAGACAACAGTAATTATAGAAACATTGTTCTATCAACACTGATACCGAGATGTCTACTAAAATAGATAAGACAACAGTAATTATGGAAACATTGTTCTGTCAACACTGATACCGCGATGTCCACTAAAGTAGATAAGTCAATAGTAATTGTGGAAACATTGTTCTGTCAACACTGATACCGGGATGTCCACTAAAGTAGATAAGACAATAGTAATTATGGAAACATTGTTCTATCAACACTGATACCGGGATGTCCACTAAAGTAGATAAGACAACAGTAATTATGGAAACATTGTTCTGTCAACACTGATACCGGGATGTCCACTAAAGTAGATAAGACAACAGTAATTATGGAAACATTGTTCTATCAACACTGATACCGAGATGTCCACTAAAGTAGATAAGACAACAGTAATTATGGAAACATTGTTCTGTCAACACTGATACCGCGATGTCCACTAAAGTAGATAAGACAACAGTAATTATGGAAACATTGTTCTGTCAACACTGATACCGAGATGTCCACTAAAGTAGATAAGACAACAGTAATTATGGAAACATTGTTCTGTCAACACTGATACCGAGATGTCCACTAAAGTAGATAAGACAACAGTAATTATGGAAACATTGTTCTATCAACACTGATACCGGGATGTCCACTAAAGTAGATAAGACAACAGTAATTATGGAAACATTGTTCTGTCAACACTGATACCGAGATGTCCACTAAAGTAGATAAGACAACAGTAATTATGGAAACATTGTTCTGTCAACACTGATACCGGGATGTCCACTAAAGTAGATAAGACAACAGTAATTATGGAAACATTGTTCTGTCAACACTGATACCGAGATGTCCACTAAAGTAGATAAGACAACAGTAATTATGGAAACATTGTTCTGTCAACACTGATACCGGGACCACTAAAGTAGATAAGACAACAGTAATTATAGAAACATTGTTCTATCAACACTGATACCGAGATGTCCACTAAAGTAGATAAGACAACAGTAATTATAGAAACATTGTTCTGTCAATGCTGATACCGCAATGTCCACTAAAGTAGATAAGACAACAGTAATTATGGAAACATTGTTCTGTCAACACTGATACCGAAATGTCCACTAAAGTAGATAAGACAACAGTAATTATAGAAACATTGTTCTGTCAACACTGATACCGGGAAGTCCACTAAAGTAGATAAGACAACAGTAATTATAGAAACATTGTTCTATCAACACTGATACCGAGATGTCCACTAAAGTAGATAAGACAACAGTAATTATAGAAACATTGTTCTGTCAACACTGATACCGGGAAGTCCACTAAAGTAGATAAGACAACAGTAATTATAGAAACATTGTTCTGTCAATGCTGATACCGCAATGTCCACTAAAGTAGATAAGACAACAGTAATTATGGAAACATTGTTCTGTCAACACTGATACCGGGATGTCCACTAAAGTAGATAAGACAACAGTAATTATGGAAACATTGTTCTGTCAACACTGATACCGCGATGTCCACTAAAGTAGATAAGTCAATAGTAATTGTGGAAACATTGTTCTGTCAACACTGATACCGGGATGTCCACTAAAGTAGATAAGTCAATAGTAATTGTGGAAACATTGTTCTATCAACACTGATACCGGGATGTCCACTAAAGTAGATAAGACAACAGTAATTATGGAAACATTGTTCTGTCAACACTGATACCGGGAAGTCCACTAAAGTAGATAAGACAACAGTAATTATGGAAACATTGTTCTATCAACACTGATACCGAGATGTCCACTAAAGTAGATAAGACAACAGTAATTATAGAAATATTGTTCTGTCAACACTGATACCGCGATGTCCACTAAAGTAGATAAGACAACAGTAATTATGGAAACATTGTTCTATCAACACTGATACCGGGATGTCCACTAAAGTAGATAAGACAACAGTAATTATGGAAACATTGTTCTGTCAACACTGATACCGAGATGTCCACTAAAGTAGATAAGACAACAGTAATTATAGAAACATTGTTCTGTCAACACTGATACCGGGAAGTCCACTAAAGTAGATAAGACAACAGTAATTATAGAAACATTGTTCTATCAACACTGATACCGAGATGTCCACTAAAGTAGATAAGACAACAGTAATTATAGAAACATTGTTCTGTCAACACTGATACCGGGATGTCCACTAAAGTAGATAAGACAACAGTAATTATGGAAACATTGTTCTGTCAACACTGATACCGGGATGTCCACTAAAGTAGATAAGACAATAGTAATTGTGGAAACATTGTTCTATCAACACTGATACCGGAATGTCCACTAAAGTAGATAAGACAACAGTAATTATGGAAACATTGTTCTATTTACACACTGATACCGGGATGTCCACTAAAGTAGATAAGACAACAGTAATTATGGAAACATTGTTCTATCAACACTGATACCGGGATGTCCACTAAAGTAGATAAGACAACAGTAATTATAGAAACATTGTTCTATCAACACTTATACCGGAATGTCCACTAAAGTAGATAAGACAACAGAAATTATGGAAACATTATTCTAGATAAGATAAGATAAACTAGATAAGACAACAGTAATTATAGAAACATTGTTCTATCAACACTTATACCGGAATGTCCACTAAAGTAGATAAGACAACAGAAATTATGGAAACATTATTCTATTTACACTGATACCGGGATGTCCACTAAACTAGATAAGACAACAGTAATTATGGAAACATTGTTCTGTCAACACTGATACCGAGATGTCCACTAAAGTAGATAAGACAACAGTAATTATGGAAACATTGTTCTGTCAACACTGATACCGGGATGTCCACTAAAGTAGAATAAGACAACAGTAATTATGGAAACATTGTTCTGTCAACACTGATATTGGGATGTCCACTAGACTAGATAAGACAACAGTAGTTATGGAAACATTGTTCTGTCAACACTGATACCGGGATGTCCACTAAAGTAGATAAGACAACAGTAATTATGGAAACATTGTTCTATCAACACTGATACCGAGATGTCCACTAAAGTAGATAAGACAACAGTAATTATGGAAACATTGTTCTGTCAACACTGATACTGAGATGTCCACTAAAGTAGATAAGACAACAGTAATTATGGAAACATTGTTCTGTCAACACTGATACCGAGATGTCCACTAAAGTAGATAAGACAACAGTAATTATGGAAACATTATTCTATTTACACTGATACCGGGATGTCCACTAAACTAGATAAGACAACAGTAATTATGGAAACATTGTTCTATCAACACTGATACTGAGATGTCTACTAAAGTAGATAAGACAACAGTAATTATGGAAACATTGTTCTGTCAACACTGATACTGAGATGTCTACTAAAGTAGATAAGACAACAGTAATTATGGAAACATTGTTCTGTCAACACTGATACCGGGATGTCCACTAAAGTAGATAAGACAACAGTAATTATGGAAACATTGTTCTGTGAACACTGATACCGGGATGTCCACTAAAGTAGATAAGACAACAGTAATTATGGAAACATTGTTCTGTCAACACTGATACCGGGATGTCCACTAAAGTAGATAAGACAACAGTAATTATGGAAACATTGTTCTGTGAACACTGATACCGGGATGTCCACTAAACTAGATAAGACAACAGTAATTATGGAAACATTCTTCTATCAACACTGATACCGGGATGTCCACTAAAGTAGATAAGACAACAGTAATTATAGAAACATTGTTCTATCAACACTGATACCGAGATGTCTACTAAAATAGATAAGACAACAGTAATTATGGAAACATTGTTCTGTCAACGCTGATACCGGAATGTCCACTAAAGTTGATAAGTCAACAGTAATTATGGAAACATTGTTCTATCATCACTGATACCGGAATGTCCAGTAAAGTAGATAAGACAACAGTAATTATGGAAACATTGTTCTGTCAACACTGATACCGGGATGTCCACTAAAGTAGATAAGACAACAGTAATTATGGAAACATTGTTCTGTCAACACTGATACCGGGATGTCCACTAAAGTAGATAAGACAACAGTAATTATGGAAACATTGTTCTATCAACACTGATACCGGGATGTCCACTAAAGTAGATAAGACAACAGTAATTATGGAAACATTGTTCTGTCAACACTGATACCGGGATGTCCACTAAAGTAGATAAGACAACAGTAATTATGGAAACATTGTTCTGTCAACACTGATACCGGGATGTCCACTAAAGTAGATAAGACAACAGTAATTATGGAAACATTGTTCTGTCAACACTGATACCGGGATGTCCACTAAAGTAGATAAGACAACAGTAATTATGGAAACATTGTTCTGTCAACACTGATACCGGGATGTCCACTAAAGTAGATAAGACAACAGTAATTATGGAAACATTGTTCTATCAACACTGATACCGGGATGTCCACTAAAGTAGATAAAACAACAGTAATTATGGAAACATTGTTCTGTCAACACTGATACCGGGATGTCCACTAAAGTAGATAAGACAACAGTAATTATGGAAACATTGTTCTGTCAACACTGATACCGGGATGTCCACTAAAGTAGATAAGACAACAGTAATTATGGAAACATTGTTCTATCAACACTGATACCGGAATGTCCACTAAAGTAGATAAGACAACAGTAATTATGGAAACATTGTTCTATCAACACTGATACCGGGATGTCCACTAAAGTAGATAAGACAACAGTAATTATGGAAACATTGTTCTATCAACACTGATACCGGGATGTCCACTAAAGTAGATAAGACAACAGTAATTATGGAAACATTGTTCTGTCAACACTGATACCGGGATGTCCACTAAAGTAGATAAGACAACAGTAATTATGGAAACATTGTTCTGTCAACACTGATACCGGGATGTCCACTAAAGTAGATAAGACAACAGTAATTATGGAAACATTGTTCTGTCAACACTGATACCGGGATGTCCACTAAAGTAGATAAGACAACAGTAATTATGGAAACATTGTTCTATCAACACTGATACCGGGATGTCCACTAAAGTAGATAAGACAACAGTAATTATGGAAACATTGTTCTGTCAACACTGATACCGGGATGTCCACTAAAGTAGATAAGACAACAGTAATTATGGAAACATTGTTCTGTCAACACTGATACCGGGATGTCCACTAAAGTAGATAAGACAACAGTAATTATGGAAACATTGTTCTATCAACACTGATACCGGGATGTCCACTAAAGTAGATAAGACAACAGTAATTATGGAAACATTGTTCTATCAACACTGATACCGGGATGTCCACTAAAGTAGATAAGACAACAGTAATTATGGAAACATTGTTCTATCAACACTGATACCGGGATGTCCACTAAAGTAGATAAGACAACAGTAATTATGGAAACATTGTTCTGTCAACACTGATACCGGGATGTCCACTAAAGTAGATAAGACAACAGTAATTATGGAAACATTGTTCTGTCAACACTGATACCGGGATGTCCACTAAAGTAGATAAGACAACAGTAATTATGGAAACATTGTTCTGTCAACACTGATACCGGGATGTCCACTAAAGTAGATAAGACAACAGTAATTATGGAAACATTGTTCTGTCAACACTGATACCGGGATGTCCACTAAAGTAGATAAGACAACAGTAATTATGGAAACATTGTTCTGTCAACACTGATACCGGGATGTCCACTAAAGTAGATAAGACAACAGTAATTATGGAAACATTGTTCTGTCAACACTGATACCGGGATGTCCACTAAAGTAGATAAGACAACAGTAATTATGGAAACATTGTTCTGTCAACACTGATACCGGGATGTCCACTAAAGTAGATAAGACAACAGTAATTATGGAAACATTGTTCTGTCAACACTGATACCGGGATGTCCACTAAAGTAGATAAGACAACAGTAATTATGGAAACATTGTTCTGTCAACACTGATACCGGGATGTCCACTAAAGTAGATAAGACAACAGTAATTATGGAAACATTGTTCTATCAACACTGATACCGGGATGTCCACTAAAGTAGATAAGACAACAGTAATTATGGAAACATTGTTCTGTCAACACTGATACCGGGATGTCCACTAAAGTAGATAAGACAACAGTAATTATGGAAACATTGTTCTGTCAACACTGATACCGGGATGTCCACTAAAGTAGATAAGACAACAGTAATTATGGAAACATTGTTCTGTCAACACTGATACCGGGATGTCCACTAAAGTAGATAAGACAACAGTAATTATGGAAACATTGTTCTGTCAACACTGATACCGGGATGTCCACTAAAGTAGATAAGACAACAGTAATTATGGAAACATTGTTCTGTCAGATAAGACAACAGTAATTATGATACCATTGTTCTGTCAACACTGATACCGGGATGTCCACTAAAGTAGATAAGACAACAGTAATTATGGAAACATTGTTCTGAACACTGATACCGGGATGTCCACTAAAGTAGATAAGACAACAGTAATTATGGAAACATTGTTCTGTCAACACTGATACCGGGATGTCCACTAAAGTAGATAAGACAACAGTAATTATGGAAACATTGTTCTATCAACACTGATACCGGGATGTCCACTAAAGTAGATAAGACAACAGTAATTATGGAAACATTGTTCTGTCAACACTGATACCGGGATGTCCACTAAAGTAGATAAGACAACAGTAATTATGGAAACATTGTTCTGTCAACACTGATACCGGGATGTCCACTAAAGTAGATAAGACAACAGTAATTATGGAAACATTGTTCTGTCAACACTGATACCGGGATGTCCACTAAAGTAGATAAGACAACAGTAATTATGGAAACATTGTTCTGTCAACACTGATACCGGGATGTCCACTAAAGTAGATAAGACAACAGTAATTATGGAAACATTGTTCTGTCAACACTGATACCGGGATGTCCACTAAAGTAGATAAGACAACAGTAATTATGGAAACATTGTTCTGTCAACACTGATACCGGGATGTCCACTAAAGTAGATAAGACAACAGTAATTATGGAAACATTGTTCTATCAACACTGATACCGGGATGTCCACTAAAGTAGATAAGACAACAGTAATTATGGAAACATTGTTCTGTCAACACTGATACCGAGATGTCCACTAAAGTAGATAAGACAACAGTAATTATGGAAACATTGTTCTATCAACACTGATACCGGGATGTCCACTAAAGTAGATAAGACAACAGTAATTATGGAAACATTGTTCTGTCAACACTGATACCGGGATGTCCACTAAAGTAGATAAGACAACAGTAATTATGGAAACATTGTTCTATCAACACTGATACCGGGATGTCCACTAAAGTAGATAAGACAACAGTAATTATGGAAACATTGTTCTGTCAACACTGATACCGGGATGTCCACTAAAGTAGATAAGACAACAGTAATTATGGAAACATTGTTCTGTCAACACTGATACCGGGATGTCCACTAAAGTAGATAAGACAACAGTAATTATGGAAACATTGTTCTGTCAACACTGATACCGGGATGTCCACTAAAGTAGATAAGACAACAGTAATTATGGAAACATTGTTCTGTCAACACTGATACCGGGATGTCCACTAAAGTAGATAAGACAACAGTAATTATGGAAACATTGTTCTGTCAACACTGATACCGGGATGTCCACTAAAGTAGATAAGACAACAGTAATTATGGAAACATTGTTCTGTCAACACTGATACCGGGATGTCCACTAAAGTAGATAAGACAACAGTAATTATGGAAACATTGTTCTGTCAACACTGATACCGGGATGTCCACTAAAGTAGATAAGACAACAGTAATTATGGAAACATTGTTCTATCAACACTGATACCGGGATGTCCACTAAAGTAGATAAGACAACAGTAATTATGGAAACATTGTTCTGTCAACACTGATACCGGGATGTCCACTAAAGTAGATAAGACAACAGTAATTATGGAAACATTGTTCTGTCAACACTGATACCGGGATGTCCACTAAAGTAGATAAGACAACAGTAATTATGGAAACATTGTTCTGTCAACACTGATACCGGGATGTCCACTAAAGTAGATAAGACAACAGTAATTATGGAAACATTGTTCTATCAACACTGATACCGGGATGTCCACTAAAGTAGATAAGACAACAGTAATTATGGAAACATTGTTCTATCAACACTGATACCGGGATGTCCACTAAAGTAGATAAGACAACAGTAATTATGGAAACATTGTTCTGTCAACACTGATACCGGGATGTCCACTAAAGTAGATAAGACAACAGTAATTATGGAAACATTGTTCTGTCAACACTGATACCGGGATGTCCACTAAAGTAGATAAGACAACAGTAATTATGGAAACATTGTTCTATCAACACTGATACCGGGATGTCCACTAAAGTAGATAAGACAACAGTAATTATGGAAACATTGTTCTGTCAACACTGATACCGGGATGTCCACTAAAGTAGATAAGACAACAGTAATTATGGAAACATTGTTCTGTCAACACTGATACCGGGATGTCCACTAAAGTAGATAAGACAACAGTAATTATGGAAACATTGTTCTATCAACACTGATACCGGGATGTCCACTAAAGTAGATAAGACAACAGTAATTATGGAAACATTGTTCTGTCAACACTGATACCGGGATGTCCACTAAAGTAGATAAGACAACAGTAATTATGGAAACATTGTTCTGTCAACACTGATACCGGGATGTCCACTAAAGTAGATAAGACAACAGTAATTATGGAAACATTGTTCTGTCAACACTGATACCGGGATGTCCACTAAAGTAGATAAGACAACAGTAATTATGGAAACATTGTTCTGTCAACACTGATACCGGGATGTCCACTAAAGTAGATAAGACAACAGTAATTATGGAAACATTGTTCTATCAACACTGATACCGGGATGTCCACTAAAGTAGATAAGACAACAGTAATTATGGAAACATTGTTCTGTCAACACTGATACCGGGATGTCCACTAAAGTAGATAAGACAACAGTAATTATGGAAACATTGTTCTGTCAACACTGATACCGGGATGTCCACTAAAGTAGATAAGACAACAGTAATTATGGAAACATTGTTCTGTCAACACTGATACCGGGATGTCCACTAAAGTAGATAAGACAACAGTAATTATGGAAACATTGTTCTGTCAACACTGATACCGGGATGTCCACTAAAGTAGATAAGACAACAGTAATTATGGAAACATTGTTCTGTCAACACTGATACCGAGATGTCCACTAAAGTAGATAAGACAACAGTAATTATAGAAACATTGTTCTGTCAACACTGATACCGGGAAGTCCACTAAAGTAGATAAGACAACAGTAATTATGGAAACATTGTTCTGTCAACACTGATACCGGGATGTCCACTAAAGTAGATAAGACAACAGTAATTATGGAAACATTGTTCTGTCAACACTGATACCGGGATGTCCACTAAAGTAGATAAGACAACAGTAATTATGGAAACATTGTTCTATCAACACTGATACCGGGATGTCCACTAAAGTAGATAAGACAACAGTAATTATGGAAACATTGTTCTGTCAACACTGATACCGGGATGTCCACTAAAGTAGATAAGACAACAGTAATTATGGAAACATTGTTCTGTCAACACTGATACCGGGATGTCCACTAAAGTAGATAAGACAACAGTAATTATGGAAACATTGTTCTGTCAACACTGATACCGGGATGTCCACTAAAGTAGATAAGACAACAGTAATTATGGAAACATTGTTCTATCAACACTGATACCGGGATGTCCACTAAAGTAGATAAGACAACAGTAATTATAGAAACATTGTTCTATCAACACTGATACCGAGATGTCCACTAAAGTAGATAAGACAACAGTAATTATGGAAACATTGTTCTGTCAACACTGATACCGGGATGTCCACTAAAGTAGATAAGACAACAGTAATTATGGAAACATTGTTCTATCAACACTGATACCGGGATGTCCACTAAAGTAGATAAGACAACAGTAATTATGGAAACATTGTTCTGTCAACACTGATACCGGGATGTCCACTAAAGTAGATAAGACAACAGTAATTATGTGAATAGCAAAGCTACATCGGGCTATCTTTTGAGCCCACTGAGAGGAATCAACACCTAATTTTAGCGTTGTAAATCCGTCAACACTTACCGCTGTACTAGTAGGGGCAACAGTAATTATGGAAACATTGTTCTGTCAACACTGATACCGGGATGTCCACTAAAGTAGATAAGACAACAGTAATTATGGAAACATTGTTCTGTCAACACTGATACCGGGATGTCCACTAAAGTAGATAAGACAACAGTAATTATGGAAACATTGTTCTGTCAACACTGATACCGGGATGTCCACTAAAGTAGATAAGACAACAGTAATTATGGAAACATTGTTCTGTCAACACTGATACCGGGATGTCCACTAAAGTAGATAAGACAACAGTAATTATGGAAACATTGTTCTGTCAACACTGATACCGGGATGTCCACTAAAGTAGATAAGACACCTGTTATTATGGAAACATTGTTCTATGAACACTGATACCGGGATCTCCACTAAAGTAGATAAGACAATAGTAATTGTGGAAACATTGTTCTATCAACACTGATACCGGAATGTCCACTAAAGTAGATAAGACAACAGTAATTATGGAAACATTGTTCTGTCAACACTGATACCGGGATGTCCACTAAAGTAGATAAGAGAACAGTAATTGTGTGTTTTTTCTTATAGCAAAGCCACATCGGGCTATCTTTTGAGCCCACCGAGGGGAATCGAACACCTGATTTTAGCGTTGTAAATCCGTAGACTTACCTCTGTACTAGCGGGGACAACAGTAATTATGGAAACATTGTTCTGTCAACACTGATACCGGGATGTCCACTAAAGTAGATAAGAGAACAGTAATTATGGAAACATTGTTCTATCAACACTGATACCGGGATGTCCACTAAAGTAGATAAGACAACAGTAATTATAGAAACATTGTTCTATCAACACTGATACCGAGATGTCCACTAAAGTAGATAAGACAACAGTAATTATGGAAACATTGTTCTGTCAACACTGATACCGGGATGTCCACTAAAGTAGATAAGACAACAGTAATTATGGAAACATTGTTCTATCAACACTGATACCGGGATGTCCACTAAAGTAGATAAGACAACAGTAATTATGGAAACATTGTTCTGTCAACACTGATACCGGGATGTCCACTAAAGTAGATAAGAGAACAGTAATTGTGTGTTTTTCTTATAGCAAAGCTACATCGGGCTATCTTTTGAGCCCACTGAGAGGAATCGAACACCTAATTTTAGCGTTGTAAATCCGTAGACTTACCGCTGTACTAGCGGGGGGCCCAGTAATTATGGAAATATTGTCCTGTCAACACTGATACCGGGATGTCCACTAAAGTAGATAAAACAACAGTAATTATGGAAACATTGTTCTGTCAACACTGATACTGGGATGTCCACTAAAGTAGATAAGACAACAGTAATTATGGAAACATTGTTCTGTCAACACTGATACCGGGATGTCCACTAAAGTAGATAAGACAACAGTAATTATGGAAACATTGTTCTGTCAACACTGATATCGGGATGTCCACTAAAGTAGATAAGACAACAGTAATTATGGAAACATTGTTCTGTCAACACTGATACCGGGATGTCCACTAAAGTAGATAAGACAACAGTAATTATGGAAACATTGTTCTATCAACACTGATACCGGGATGTCCACTAAAGTAGATAAGACAACAGTAATTATAGAAACATTGTTCTATCAACACTGATACCGGGATGTCCAGTAAAGTAGATAAGACAACAGTAATTATGGAAACATTGTTCTGTCAACACTGATACCGGGATGTCCTCTAAAGTAGATAAGAGAACAGTAATTGTGTGTTTTTCTTATAGCAAAGCCACATCGGGTATCTTTTGAGCCCACCGAGGGAATCGAACACCTGATTTTAGCGTTGTAAATCCGTAGACTTACCTCTGTACTAGCGGGGCCCAGTAATTATGGAAACATTGTTCTGTCAACACTGATATCGGGATGTCCACTAAACTAGATAAGACAACAGTAATTATGGAAACATTGTTCTATCAACACTGATACCGGGATGTCCACTAAAGTAGATAAGACAACAGTAATTATAGAAACATTGTTCTATCAACACTGATACCGAGATGTCTACTAAAGTAGATAAGACAACAGTAATTATGGAAACATTGTTCTGTCAACACTGATACCGGGATGTCCACTAAAGTAGATAAGACAACAGTAATTATGGAAACATTGTTCTATCAACACTGATACCGGGATGTCCACTAAAGTAGATAAGACAACAGTAATTATGGAAACATTGTTCTATCAACACTGATACCGGGATGTCCTCTAAAGTAGATAAGAGAACAGTAATTGTGTGTTTTTCTTATAGCAAAGCTACATCGGGCTATCTTTTGAGCCCACTGAGAGGAATCGAACACCTAATTTTAGCGTTGTAAATCCGTAGACTTGCTGTACTAGCGGGGCCCAGTAATTATGGAAATATTGTCCTGTCAACACTGATACCGGGTTGTCCACTAAAGTAGATAAAACAACAGTAATTATGGAAACATTGTTCTGTGAACATTGATACTGGGATGTCCACTAAAGTAAATAAGACAACAGTAATTATGGAAACATTGTTCTGTCAACACTGATACCGGGATGTCCACTAAAGTAGATAAGACAACAGTAATTATGGAAACATTGTTCTGTCAAAACTGATATCGGGATGTCCACTAAAGTAGATAAGACAACAGTAATTATGGAAACATTGTTCTGTCAACACTGATACCGGTATGTCCACTAAACTAGATAAGACAGCAGTAATTATGGAAACATTGTTCTATCAACACTTATACCGGGATGTCCACTAAAGTAGATAAGACAACAGTGATTATAGAAACATTGTTCTATCAACACTGATACCGGGATGTCCACTAAAGTAGATAAGACAACAGTAATTATGGAAACATTGTTCTGTCAACACTGATACCGGGATGTCCTCTAAAGTAGATAAGAGAACAGTAATTGTGTGTTTTTTCTTATAGCAAAGCCACATCGGGCTATCTTTTGAGCCCACCGAGGGAATCGAACACCTGATTTTAGCGTTGTAAATCCGTAGACTTACCGCTGTACTAGCGGGGGGCCGAGTAATTATGAAACATTGTTCTGTCAACACTGATACCGGGATGTCCACTAAAGTAGATAAAGACAACAGTAATTATGGAAACATTGTTCTATCAACACTGATACCGGGATGTCCACTAAAGTAGATAAGACAACAGTAATTATGGAAACATTGTTCTGTCAACACTGATACCGGGATGTCCACTAAAGTAGATAAGACAACAGTAATTATGGAAACATTGTTCTATCAACACTGATACCGGGATGTCCACTAAAGTAGATAAGACAACAGTAATTATGGAAACATTGTTCTGTCAACACTGATACTGGAATGTCCACTAAAGTAGATAAGACAACAGTAATTATGGAAACATTGTTCTGTCAACACTGATACCGGGATGTCCACTAAAGTAGATAAGACAACAGTAATTATGGAAACATTGTTCTGTGAACACTGATACCGGGATATTCACTAAAGTAGATAAGACAACAGTAATTATGGAAACATTGTTCTGTCAACACTGATATCGGGATGTCCACTAAAGTAGATAAGACAACAGTAATTATGGAAACATTGTTCTATCAACACTGATACCGGAATGTCCACTAAAGTAGATAAGACAACAGTAATTATGGAAACATTGTTCTATCAACACTGATACCGGGATGTCCACTAAAGTAGATAAGACAACAGTAATTATGGAAACATTGTTCTGTCAACACTGATACCGGGATGTCCACTAAAGTAGATAAGAGAACAGTAATTGTGTGTTTTTCTTATAGCAAAGCTAGATCGGGCTATCTTTTGAGCCCACTGAGGGGAATCGAATACCTAATTTTAGCGTTGTAAATCCGTAGACTTACCGCTGTGTACTAGCGGGGGCCCAGTAATTATGGAAACATTGTCCTGTCAACACTGATACCGCGATGTCCACTAAAGTAGATAAAGACAACAGTAATTATGGAAACATTGTTCTGTGAACATTGATACTGGGATGTCCACTAAAGTAGATAAGACAACAGTAATTATGGAAACATTGTTCTATCAACACTGATACCGGGATGTCCACTAAAGTAGATAAGACACCTGTAATTATAGAAACATTGTTCTATGAACACTGATACCGGGATGTCCACTAAAGTAGATAAGACAGAGTAATTATGGAAACATTGTTCTATCAACACTGATACCGGGATGTCCACTAAAGTAGATAAGACAACAGTAATTATGGAAACATTGTTCTGTCAACACTGATACCGGGATGTCCACTAAAGTAGATAAGACAACAGTAATTATGGAAACATTGTTCTGTCAACACTGATATCGAGATGTCCACTAAAGTAGATAAGAGAACAATAATTGTGTGATTTTCTTATAGCAAAGCCACATCGGGCTATTTTCTGAGCTTACCGAGGGGAATAGAACACCTGATTTTAGCGTTGTAAATCCGTAGACTTACCGCTGTACTAGCGGGGGGCCGAGTAATTATGGAAACATTGTTCTATCAACACTGATACCGGGATGTCTACTAAAGTAGATATGACAATAGTAAGTATGGAAACATTGTTCTGTCAACACTGATACCGGGATGTCCACTAAAGTAAATAAGACAACAGTAATTATGGAAACATTGTTCTATCAACACTGATACCGGGATGTCCACTAAAGTAGATAAGACAACAGTAATTATGGAAACATTGTTCTGTCAACACTGATACCGGGATGTCCACTAAAGTAGATAAGACAACAGTAATTATGGAAACATTGTTCTGTCAACACTGATACCGGGATGTCCACTAAAGTAAATAAGACAACAGTAATTATGGAAAGATTGTTCTGTCAACACTCATACTGAGATGTCCACTAAAGTAGAAAAGACAACAGTAAGTATGGAAACATTGTTCTGTCAACACTGATACCGGGATGTCCACTAAAGTAAATAAGACAACAGTAATTATGGAAACATTGTTCTATCAACACTGATACTGAGATGTCTACTAAAGTAGATAAGACAATAGTAACTATAGAAACATTGTTCTGTCAACACTGATACCGGGATGTCCACTAAAGTAGATAAGACAACAGTAATTATGGAAACATTGTTCTGTCAAAACTGATATCGGGATGTCCACTAAAGTAGATAAGACAACAGTAATTATGGAAACATTGTTCTGTCAACACTGATACCGGGATGTCCACTAAACTAGATAAGACAGCAGTAATTATGGAAACATTGTTCTATCAACACTGATACCGGGATGTCCATTAAAGTAGATAAGACAACAGTAATTATAGATACATTGTTCTATCAACACTGATACCGAGATGTCTACTAAAGTAGATAAGACAACAGTAATTATGGAAACATTGTTCTGTCAACACTGATACCGGGATGTCCACTAAAGTAGATAAGACAACAGTAATTATGGAAACATTGTTCTATCAACACTGATACCGGGATGTCCAGTAAAGTAGATAAGACAACAGTAATTATGGAAACATTGTTCTGTGAACACTGATACCGGGATGTCCTCTAAAGGAGATAAGAGAACAGTAATTGTGTGTTTTTCTTATAGCAAAGCTACATCGGGCTATCTTTTGAGCCCACTGAGAGGAATCGAACACCTAATTTTAGCGTTGTAAATCCGTAGACTTACCGCTGTACTAGCGGGGGCCCAGTAATTATGGAAATATTGTCCTGTCAACACTGATACCGGGTTGTCCACTAAAGTAGATAAAACAACAGTAATTATGGAAACATTGTTCTGTGAACATTGATACTGGGATGTCCACTAAAGTAAATAAGACAACAGTAATTATGGAAACATTGTTCTGTGAACACTGATACCGGGATGTCCACTAAAGTAGATAAGACAACAGTAATTATGGAAACATTGTTCTGTCAAAACTGATATCGGGATGTCCACTAAAGTAGATAAGACAACAGTAATTATGGAAACATTGTTCTGTCAACACTGATACCGGTATGTCCACTAAACTAGATAAGACAGCAGTAATTATGGAAACATTGTTCTATCAACACTTATACCGGGATGTCCACTAAAGTAGATAAGACAACAGTAATTATAGAAACATTGTTCTATCAACACTGATACCGGGATGTCCAGTAAAGTAGATAAGACAACAGTAATTATGGAAACATTGTTCTGTCAACACTGATACCGGGATGTCCTCTAAAGTAGATAAGAGAACAGTAATTGTGTGTTTTTCTTATAGCAAAGCCACATCGGGCTATCTTTTGAGCCCACCGAGGGGAATCGAACACCTGATTTTAGCGTTGTAAATCCGTAGACTTACCTCTGTACTAGCGGGGGCCCAGTAATTATGGAAACATTGTTCTGTCAACACTGATATCGGGATGTCCACTAAACTAGATAAGACAGCAGTAATTATGGAAACATTGTTCTATCAACACTGATACCGGGATGTTCATTAAAGTAGATAAGACAACAGTAATTATAGATACATTGTTCTATCAACACTGATACCGAGATGTCTACTAAAGTAGATAAGACAACAGTAACTATGGAAACATTGTTCTGTCAACACTGATACCGGGATGTCCACTAAAGTAGATAAGACAACAGTAATTATGGAAACATTGTTCTATCAACACTGATACCGGGATGTCCAGTAAAGTAGATAAGACAACAGTAATTATGGAAACATTGTTCTGTGAACACTGATACCGGGATGTCCTCTAAAGTAGATAAGAGAACAGTAATTGTGTGTTTTTCTTATAGGAAAGCTACATCGGGCTATCTTTTGAGCCCACTGAGAGGAATCGAACACCTAATTTTAGCGTTGTAAATCCGTAGACTTACCGCTGTACTAGCGGGGGCCCAGTAATTATGGAAATATTGTCCTGTCAACACTGATACCGGGTTGTCCACTAAAGTAGATAAAACAACAGTAATTATGGAAACATTGTTCTGTGAACATTGATACTGGGATGTCCACTAAAGTAAATAAGACAACAGTAATTATGGAAACATTGTTCTGTGAACACTGATACCGGGATGTCCACTAAAGTAGATAAGACAACAGTAATTATGGAAACATTGTTCTGTCAAAACTGATATCGGGATGTCCACTAAAGTAGATAAGACAACAGTAATTATGGAAACATTGTTCTGTCAACACTGATACCGGTATGTCCACTAAACTAGATAAGACAGCAGTAATTATGGAAACATTGTTCTATCAACACTTATACCGGGATGTCCACTAAAGTAGATAAGACAACAGTAATTATAGAAACATTGTTCTATCAACACTGATACCGGGATGTCCAGTAAAGTAGATAAGACAACAGTAATTATGGAAACATTGTTCTGTCAACACTGATACCGGGATGTCCTCTGAAGTAGATAAGAGAACAGTAATTGTGTGTTTTTCTTATAGCAAAGCCACATCGGGTATCTTTTGAGCCCACCGAGGGGAATCGAACACCTGATTTTAGCGTTGTAAATCCGTAGACTTACCTCTGTACTAGCGGGGGCCCAGTAATTATGGAAACATTGTTCTGTCAACACTGATATCGGGATGTCCACTAAACTAGATAAGACAGCAGTAATTATGGAAACATTGTTCTATCAACACTGATACCGGGATGTCCATTAAAGTAGATAAGACAACAGTAATTATAGATACATTGTTCTATCAACACTGATACCGAGATGTCTACTAAAGTAGATAAGACAACAGTAATTATGGAAACATTGTTCTGTCAACACTGATACCGGGATGTCCACTAAAGTAGATAAGACAACAGTAATTATGGAAACATTGTTCTATCAACACTGATACCGGGATGTCCAGTAAAGTAGATAAGACAACAGTAATTATGGAAACATTGTTCTGTGAACACTGATACCGGGATGTCCTCTAAAGTAGATAAGAGAACAGTAATTGTGTGTTTTTCTTATAGCAAAGCTACATCGGGCTATCTTTTGAGCCCACTGAGAGGAATCGAACACCTAATTTTAGCGTTGTAAATCCGTAGACTTACCGCTGTACTAGCGGGGGCCCAGTAATTATGGAAATATTGTCCTGTCAACACTGATACCGGGTTGTCCACTAAAGTAGATAAAACAACAGTAATTATGGAAACATTGTTCTGTGAACATTGATACTGGGATGTCCACTAAAGTAAATAAGACAACAGTAATTATGGAAACATTGTTCTGTGAACACTGATACCGGGATGTCCACTAAAGTAGATAAGACAACAGTAATTATGGAAACATTGTTCTGTCAAAACTGATATCGGGATGTCCACTAAAGTAGATAAGACAACAGTAATTATGGAAACATTGTTCTGTCAACACTGATACCGGTATGTCCACTAAACTAGATAAGACAGCAGTAATTATGGAAACATTGTTCTATCAACACTTATACCGGGATGTCCACTAAAGTAGATAAGACAACAGTGATTATAGAAACATTGTTCTATCAACACTGATACCGGGATGTCCATTAAAGTAGATAAGACAACAGTAATTATGGAAACATTGTTCTGTCAACACTGATACCGGGATGTCCTCTAAAGTAGATAAGAGAACAGTAATTGTGTGTTTTTCTTATAGCAAAGCCACATCGGGCTATCTTTTGAGCCCACCGAGGGGAATCGAACACCTGATTTTAGCGTTGTAAATCCGTAGACTTACCTCTGTACTAGCGGGGGCCCAGTAATTATGGAAATATTGTCCTGTCAACACTGATACCGGGATGTCCACTAAAGTAGATAAAGACAACAGTAATTATGGAAACATTGTTCTATCAACACTGATACCGGGTTGTCCACTAAAGTAGATAAAACAACAGTAATTATGGAAATATTGTCCTGTCAACACTGATACCGGGATGTCCACTAAAGTAGATAAGACAACAGTAATTATGGAAACATTGTTCTATCAACACTGATAACGGGTTGTCCACTAAAGTAGATAAAACAACAGTAATTATGGAAACATTGTTCTGTGAACATTGATACTGGAATGTCCACTAAAGTAGATAAGACAACAGTAATTATGGAAACATTGTTCTGTCAACACTGATACCGGGATGTCCACTAAAGTAAATAAGACAACAGTAATTATGGAAAGATTGTTCTGTGAACACTGATACCGGGATATTCACTAAAGTAGATAAGACAACAGTAATTATGGAAACATTGTTCTGTCAACACTGATATCGGGATGTCCACTAAAGTAGATAAGACAACAGTAATTGTGGAAACATTGTTCTATCAACACTGATCCCGGAATGTCCACTAAAGTAGATAAGACAACAGAAATTATGGAAACATTGTTCTATCAACACTGATACCGGGATGTCCAGTAAAGTAGATAAGACAACAGTAATTATGGAAACATTGTTCTGTCAACACTGATACCGGGATGTCCTCTAAAGTAGATAAGAGAACAGTAATTGTGTGTTTTTCTTATAGCAAAGCTAGATCGGGCTATCTTTTGAGCCCACTGAGGGGAATCGAATACCTAATTTTAGCGTTGTAAATCCGTAGACTTACCGCTGTACTAGCGGGGGCCCAGTAATTATGGAAATATTGTCCTGTCAACACTGATACCGCGATGTCCACTCAAGTAGATAAAGACAACAGTAATTATGGAAACATTGTTCTGTGAACATTGATACTGGGATGTCCACTAAAGTAGATAAGACAACAGTAATTATGGAAACATAGTTCTATCAACACTGATACCGGGAAGTCCACTAAAGTAGATAAGACACCTGTTATTATAGAAACATTGTTCTATGAACACTGATACCGGGATGTCCACTAAAGTAGATAAGAGAGAGTAATTATGGAAACATTGTTCGGTCAACACTGATACCGGGATGTCCACTAAAGTAGATAAGACAACAGTAATTATGGAAACATTGTTCTGTCAACACTGATACCGGGATGTCCACTAAAGTAGATAAGACAACAGTAATTATGGAAACATTGTACTGTCAACACTGATATCGAGATGTCCACTAAAGTAGATAAGAGAACAATAATTGTGTGATTTTCTTATAGCAAAGCCACATCGGGCTATTTTCTGAGCTTACCGAGGGGAATAGAACACCTGATTTTAGCGTTGTAAATCCGTAGACTTACCGCTGTACTAGCGGGGGGCCGAGTAATTATGGAAACATTGTTCTATCAACACTGATACCGGGATGTCTACTAAAGTAGATATGACAATAGTAATTACGGAAACATTGTTCTATCAACACTGATACCGGGATGTCCACTAAAGTAGATAAGACAACAGTAATTATAGAAACATTGTTCTGTCAATGCTGATACCACAATGTCCACTAAAGTAGATAAGACAACAGTAATTATGGAAACATTGTTCTGTCAACACTGATACCGGGATGTCCACTGAAGTAGATAAGTCAATAGTAATTGTGGAAACATTGTTCTATCAACACTGATACCGGAATGTCCACTAAAGTAGATAAGACAACAGAAATTATGGAAACATTATTCTATTTACACTGATACCGGGATGTCCACTAAACTAGATAAGACAACAGTAATTATGGAAACATTGTTCTATCAACACTGATACCGGGATGTTCACTAAAGTAGATAAGACAACAGTAATTATGGAAACATTGTTTTGTCAACACTGATACCGGGATTTCAACAGTGATTATGGAAACATTGTTCTATTAACACTGATACCGGGATGTCCACTAAAGTAGATAAGACAACAGTAATTATGGAAACATTGTTCTATCAACGCTGATGCTGGGATGTCCACTAAAGTAGATAAGACAACAGTAATTATGGAAACATTATTCTAACAACGCTGATACCGGGAAGTCCACTAAAGTATATAAGACAACAGTAATTATGGAAACATTGTTTTGTTAACACTGATACTGGGATGTCTGCAGTGATTATGGAAACATTGTTCTATCAACACTGATACCTGGATGTCTGCAGTGATTATGGAAACATTGTTCTTTTAACGTTGATACCGGGATGACCACTAAAGTAGATAAGACAACAGTAATTATGGAAGCATTGTTCTATCAACACTGACACCGAGATGTTCACTAAAGTAGATAAGACAACAGTAATTATGGAAGAATTGTTTTTAGCAATTGATCAAGTTATAAGACCCTTCATAAGAATTCCTTCATGTTGTAAATTCAAAATTTGTTTTTATTGTAAAGCTAGGTTAATTTTCCAAGAGTTTCTAGTGTGCAAGTCTTATCGCTTTACCTTTATGTCTCAGTACAAGTAGTTTATAAGAGTTAATCGTTTCTGTTTTATAACCGTCCTTCTTTACCCGTCGTCCTAACTACAACTCATCAGGAAGTCTGTATGTAGGCTTGTAACGTTAAAGGTGTCTGTATGTAGGCTTGTAACGTGAAAGGTGTCTGTATGTAGGCTTGTAACGTTAAAGGTTCTTATGTTGGTTGTGAATAACTTTACACTTCACAACCGTTTTCAAAGGTTTTCTCTTCAGAGATATTTTTTTTCGTACATTCGTGGACCACGATTTTCATCATCTGAGTAAATGAAAGCTCGATACACTCCCTCTTGTGTCGCTTTTGAAAAGCACGCTGTCTTGTACTATTAAATAACTCATTACTTGTTTAAAACCTGCTTAGTATACATAAATCTTCAGTTTCCAGCTTGTCGTCATCTGCCTAGTAAGGCCTACGTTCTCGCGCATAGAGGGAAACTTTTACGAATACGAAGGCCTTATATCTTCAATTTGGAGTTCCATTCGCAGGCATATTAGATGGCTTTAAGTAAAAAGCCAAGTGTGCCTTTGTGATTCAGTCTATCGAGTCGCAAATGCGACGTTCCTTCCCGCTATTCGTTGGTAGGGTTGGCAGTGTGTAGTGTTGACTGTGTATTTCGTCTGGTCTGTTGTTGCTGTGTTAGAGACAACTTGTTCAGGTAGGCCTTGAGGGGCTAATAATGTACACTAATCAATAAGAACTCTTTCGTATGTTTATACTGTTTTGAAATGTGGAATCTTCAACCTTCTTACAGTAATTATTTCAACAGAAACTTTTCTGAGATGTAGCTGCAACTAAAGTCGATACCATGAACAGGAAGTGACGTCACTATGGCGAAACACCTACCCAGAGAAATAGGTTGTTACCTATTCTTTAATTTGTTAATGATAAATAAAACGAAGCTCCCGTGTTTTTTGTTTTGTTTTTGACACAGTTGAGAATCTTTACTTTTGTAACCAAAAGACAACAGTTTGAGAACCAAAGTATTTATGACTTTTTTATGTATTTGTTCAGAACGATGGTATTTATAAAATAATGTGAAAGGTTGAAATATACGTAAAATACATAGTGATAAAAACACACAGGTTTACGTAGGTATGAAGATGCGACTTGCGTTTGTGTGAATCATGCGGTTATTTAGTTAAATATATATGTAAAAACGGCTGGTGTGGGTTAAGAACAATGTTTATGTAGAGGAGCGGACAATGTTTCGACCTTCTTCGGTCATCGTCAAGAAGCCTTACTTATACAATAACTCAAGCCCAAATTAAACCAATACAAAGGAACACCTTTATGCCTATATTAATAAATAAAATCAAACATCTAAGCACGCCCTCCACATTCCTACACTCAATTACACAACCGCCTTCAAGCATGTGGTCAGCTATCGGTCAGTTACCTCTTTCTTTCTTTGTGAACCTGACGATGACCGAAGAAGGTCGAAACGTTGTTCGCTCTTCTACATAAAAAAAATTCTCAATTCCTACTGGTCGTTTTTACATATATATTTTTCTCCACAAGTGGGTTTTCTCGTCATCACGGTTGTTTAGTTAGATCAGGTCTGATGTTAGCCTGTCTAAGTAAATCACTCTTTAGGCCTAACTGGTCTGATATTAACGGAAGCAAAAATTTATAATTTAATGTGTTAGTTATGTGACTTCTGAGTCTCCTGAGTAGTAGATTTGTTTAATTTCAGATGTGTCTACTGCAAATTCAAAGCTTATACATTTACTAGTTTTGACGGAGCTTGAAACAGTATATCGTTTTCATATTCACTTTTTCTCGAAACTAGTTTTAACAGAGGTCAGGACAATGTATAGACGCCTTATTAGACTCATTTATTACGTCATACTAACCACATTTCTGCGCAACGAGATTTAACACAGTGCTGGTCATCTGCCTCTGTGTTATTTGTGACAGCTGAAACGTAAGGTTAAATAAACCAGGCGTAGGACCACTAAAATGTGTAGCCTCATCAGACAGAAAATGTAGTTCCTTCATAAGTTCTTGCCCGGTGTGGCCAAGTGGTTAAGGTGTTCGACTGGTAATCCGAGGGTCGCGGGTTTGTATTCCTATCACACCAAACATGCTCGTCTTTTCAGCCGTGGGGGCGTTATAATGTTACGGTAAATTTCGCTATTCGTTGGTAAAAGAATAGCTTAAGGGTTGGCCGTGGGTGGTGATGACTAGCTGCGTTCCCTTTAGTTTTACACTGCTAGATTAGGGATAGCTAGCGCAGATAGCCCTCGTGTAGCTTTGTGCGAAATTGAAACCAAACCAAACCGTAAGTTCTTACCACACGGTGTTATGATAAATGTTAGTTTGATATACACGTGTTTATTTTGTGTACGTGAAAGAGGACAGTGTCTGCATTTATTATCGATTTGTTTAGTTGTTCGAGATAAAAGGACAGTGATTAAGATTTCAGAGTTTGGTGGATGAAACAAAATGTTAATACAAAGCTGCACAGTGGGCTATTTGTGCTCTTCCCAACACAGGAACCGAACTCCAAAGTTTAGCATTGTAGGATCTCGAGTCATTCATCATCCACGAGGGGTGCATGTAAATAAAACACGTGCTGAGTTTTATGAAGGTCTGAACAACGGAAGAAAGTTCCGTGGTGGGCTTGTTTGTAGTTAAGCACAATGGGCTATCTGTGCCCTTCCCATCACGGGTATCTAAACCAGGTTTCTAGCTTTGTAAGCCCGAAGGTATGCTACTGGGGGGAGGGGAAACAGCGGTAAATCTTCGGATTTACAATGGTAAAATTAGTAATTCGATACCCCTTGGTGGACAGAGTAGATAGCTCGGTGTGGCTTTGCTATATAAAAAACACAAAAACCGACAGGAGTAAGAAAAAAATTAAAGTTATTATTTATTGTTGTTATTATTTTAAATGTCAGCGTATTTTTTAACACTGGCTTAAAAATATAAGATGATGGAGTCAAGCTTTAACCCGTCCTCTGGTGTTGGAGTTTGGAGTTAATGATAAAATTAACTACACACTCAGCGTTTGTCGTTAAGCGTATTGGCTACACAATGGGATATCTGTAGGCTTCTCATAGGAATGATCGATACCTAATTTTTAGCGTTCTAAGTCTACAGCCTTCTCGCCGAAACGTCGTGAGGGTGCTCACGGTGTTTGTATGTCTGTATGCTTCACTATATCACATTTGTTAGCTTGCGAAACAGAGTTCTTTCAAGGGCGTTACAGACGTGTAACAAAAAGATAAAGAGACGGAAAAAAACACACCCTCTAAGTTTTAAATGACACAATTAAAGTTAATGGTAGAATGCTTGGAATTTCCGCGCGACGGTGTCTAACTATAGAAACATCTTGTGTGTGTGGAAGGAGTAAACGTTTTGTCATGCACGTGAGAGCCACGCTTCTTGTGAATGGGCTGAGTGCAGATATTAAGATGTGATTTCTGTTTTTGTATAAAATAAATATAACCTTTTATTGTTAAATGCAGAGCTACATCATTTTATGTTGTTGTTTTTTTTAGCTATGGCTACCGTAGGCATTGAACCCAGATTTCTCGTATTTAAATCCCCCCCCGAAGCTTTTATTTACCCTAAAAGACCATAGGCTGCCTTGAGGGGGAGATATCTGTTGTAACCACTCACACTAATATACAATAGTGTGTTGTCTGTCAGTCAGTCAGTAGACAATAAGAATGACGCTTATTATACAGTTGTCATGCGCTTGCCATGAATCACGAGGAACAGTATGTGCTCTGTAGGTTACAACACAACATGACATATGAAATTCAAAAGCAAGACATAAAAATATTTCTTACTCTTAATTTAGGTTTTAGTTACTCTTGAATCGGAACACGTTTCAAGACCCTGCAGAAGTGCATTTAATATATATGGACACACACTGAGAAGGCAGATCGTTTTACTCTGGTTAATAGGTGAGGGGGAGATAAAATTACCAGGTGCGTTTTATGACTTAACCATAAATTTTTCAAAGTTCTCCGAAATTCAGTGTGTTCTGGCACTGTGCCATGCGCCACACCCTTCATCATACATCGATATATGTTATCACCCTATTTTTGTAAGTTCTGTCTATACGATATTGTAGAAATCTCCCTTTATTTTGATGCGCTAAATAGTGATTTTTACTTATTACTTTAGCTTATGGCCATCTGCAGGCTGATCTGGTAACTACAAACGTAGACGGGATATGTTAATATACTGTAATTAACAATGATCATCCGCGCAAACAGTATTTTCTTTCAAAGATAGGGTATCATTTTTATCCCACAAAAATAAATACCTTAACGAATATACGATAGGAAAATAACATAATATTTATATAACAAAATAATTATAATTATCATATAATACAATATCAAGTCTTATGATATAATACAATATCAGGTGTTATCATATAATACAATATCAGGTGTTATCATATAATACAATGTCAGGTGTTATCATATAATACAATATCAGGTCTTATGATATAATACAATATCAGGTGTTATCATATAATACAATATCAGGTCTTATATAACACAATATCAGGTCTTATGATATAATACAATATCAGGTGTTATCATATAACACAATATCAGGTGTTATCATATAATACAATATCAGGTGTTATCATATAACACAATATCAGGTGTTATCATATAATACAATATCAGGTCTTATATAACACAATATCAGGTCTTATGATATAATACAATGTCAAGTCTTATGATATAATACAATATCAGGTGTTATCATATAACACAATATCAGGTCTTATATAACACAATATCAGGTCTTATGATATAATACAATGTCAAGTCTTATGATATAATACAATATCAGGTGTTATCATATAATACAATATCAGGTCTTATATAACACAATATCAGGTCTTATGATATAATACAATGTCAAGTCTTATCATATAACACAATATCAAGTCTTATGATGTAATACAATATCAGGTCTTATGATATAACACAATATCAGGTGTTATCATATAATACAATGTCAGGTGTTATCATATAATACAATGTCAGGTGTTATCATATAATACAATGTCAGGTGTTATCATATAATACAATATCAGGTCTTATGATATAATACAATATCAGGTCTTATGATATAATACAATATCAGGTCTTATGATATAACACAATATCAGGTCTTATGATATAATACAATGTCAAGTCTTATGATATAATACAATATCAGGTGTTATCATATAATACAATATCAGGTCTTATATAACACAATATCAGGTCTTATGATATAATACAATGTCAAGTCTTATCATATAACACAATATCAAGTCTTATGATGTAATACAATATCAGGTCTTATGATATAACACAATATCAGGTGTTATCATATAATACAATGTCGGGTGTTATCATATAATACAATATCAGGTCTTATGATATAACACAATATCAGGTCTTATGATATAACACAATATCAGGTGTTATCATATAATACAATATCAGGTCTTATGATATAATACAATGTCAGGTGTTATCATATAATACAATATCAGGTCTTACATAATACAATATCAGGTCATTCTTGTTTGTTTCTGCCTTAATTTGTTAAAGTGATTCGTAAATTTACCTCAATTGACAAATTGTATTTTATCATAAGAAATACAGTTTAAATATATAGATACGTACATATATCATATGGCGGATGTTAAATATAATAGTATATAATGTAAGGGTTTTGTGTTAAATGACAAGCCCTAACGCTTCTTTGTGTTAAGTAATAAGCCCTAATGGTTCTTTGTGTTAAATGACAAACCCTAATGGTTCTTTGTGTTAAATGACAAACCTTAATGGTTCTTTGTGTTAAGTGACAAACCCTAATGGTTCTTTGTGTCAAGTGACAAGCCCTAATGGTTCTTTGTGTTAAATGACAAACCCTAATGGTTCTTTGTGTTAAATGACAAACCCTAATGGTTCTTTGTGTTAAATGACAAACCTTAATGGTTCTTTGTGTTAAATGACAAACCTTAATGGTTCTTTGTGTTAAGTGACAAACCTTAATGGTTCTTTGTGTTAAATGACAAGCCCTAATGGTTCTTTGTGTTAAATGACAAACCCTAATGGTTCTTTGTGTCAAGTGACAAGCCCTAATGGTTCTTTGTGTTAAATGACAAACCCTAATGGTTCTTTGTGTTAAATGACAAACCTTAATGGTTCTTTGTGTTAAGTGACAAACCCTAATGGTTCTTTGTGTTAAATGACAAACCCTAATGGTTCTTTGTGTTAAATGACAAACCCTAATGGTTCTTTGTGTTAAATGACAAACCCTAATGGTTCTTTGTGTTAAATGACAAACCTTAATGGTTCTTTGTGTTAAGTGACAAACCTTAATGGTTCTTTGTGTTAAATGACAAGCCCTAATGGTTCTTTGTGTTAAATGACAAACCCTAATGGTTCTTTGTGTTAAATGACAAGCCCTAATGGTTCTTTGTGTTAAATGACAAACCCTAATGGTTCTTTGTGTCAAGTGACAAGCCCTAATGGTTCTTTGTGTTAAATGACAAACCCTAATGGTTCTTTGTGTTAAATGACAAACCTTAATGGTTCTTTGTGTTAAGTGACAAACCTTAATGGTTCTTTGTGTTAAGTGACAAACCTTAATGGTTCTTTGTGTTAAGTGACAAACCTTAATGGTTCTTTGTGTTAAGTGACAAACCTTAATGCTTCTTTGTGTTAAATGACAAACCTTAATGGTTCTTTGTGTTAAATGACAAGCCCTAATGGTTCTTTGTGTTAAATGACAAACCTTAATGGTTCTTTGTGTTAAGTGACAAACCCTAATGGTTCTTTGTGTTAAGTGACAAACCCTAATGGTTCTTTGTATTAAATGACAAACCCTAATGCTTCTTTGTGTTAAATGACAAACCCTAATGGTTCTTTGTGTTAAATGACAAACCCTAATGGTTCTTTGTGTTAAGTGACAAACCTTAATGGTTCTTTGTGTTAAGTGACAAACCTTAATGCTTCTTTGTGTTAAATGACAAACCTTAATGGTTCTTTGTGTTAAATGACAAGCCCTAATGGTTCTTTGTGTTAAATGACAAACCTTAATGGTTCTTTGTGTTAAGTGACAAACCTTAATGGTTCTTTGTGTTAAATGACAAGCCCTAATGCTTTTTTGTGTTAAATGACAAGCCTTAATGGATCTTTGTGTTAATCTGAGAGCCGCTGGTCCCTGTCACACAAAACATGGTCATCCTTTCAGCCATGAGGGCGTTATAATGTCTCGGTCAATCTCACTGTTCGTTAGTAAAAGAATAGCTTAAGCATTGTGCTGTGAATAAGTTGGTCGATTTGGCTAGACATTAAAAAACAAAGAGTTTATCAAAGTTCTGTCAAACTGAGCAGTTTAATTTTTAAATAATTTGTTGAATGACCGCTCAGTGGTTCAGCTCTAAGCCTGTATGCTTATAACGCTAAAAATCGTGTTTCGATACTTTTAGTGGGCACAGTGTACATAGACCATTGCGTATACGAACTGACAAACAAATATGTGGTATATCTTTATAAACTTCAGACACACCACTTCATCTCAAGGGTTTGGCATGGCCTGGTGGTTAGGACGCTCGAAATGCGAGCACGAATCTTGTCACTGAACGTGCTCGCTCTTTACCCGTTTGTGTGTTATAATACGATGATAAGTTCCCCTATTCTTTGGTAAAACAGTTACCCAAGAGTTGGCGGTGGGTGCTGTTTATTCTTTTTCTTCCCATTTAGGTCTTATAGAGCTGGGAGAGGGAGTCAGGTTCCATGTCGACTCCTCCTTTCCTCCAAGGCATCTGTTTAATGTGGTTTTACTGATGGTTTCATCAATAAAATACCAATTTTATTACGTCATGAAGGTCAGGTTTGAACCCCCAAATATCGGATACACTCTCAGACCCCCTGCTATTAACAATTGTTTCATTAAAACCAGTAATATTAATTAAAGTAACTTTAAGAGTATGTCATTTGTGCAAACAACAACTGGTTTACACACAAATGACTTGTATAAGTACCGCTCTGGCCACTGCTGTCTTTGTTTTATCCAAATTGGCCTGATGAGCTCTGGTATTGAGCAAAACGCGTCGTCGGCTGTGGGCGTGGCGAACATAGTGTGATTGAAATACCATTATACACTTTTCACGAAATAATAAAAAAATACTAAAAGGTTTAGTGTTTAACAGAACAATATTCTTAGTTCAATGTGATATTAATAACAAACCATATTAAAAACAAACAAACATTTGTTTGTTCTCATGTTTCTTTTTGTATTTTCTTGTTCATTGTTATAGGATGTTTAATGTTCACTATAGTGTTCGACGGTTTGTGTGACACCCGAAGTTTAAACTGTTATGTGTATATTGTCTACTGATGAGACACGAAGGTTCACTAGTTGCTAGTCTACCACTGTAAAATCAGCCCATGTAGCCCTCGTGCAGCTTTGCGCGAAATACCACTTAGCGAGGGTTGAGAACTGCGAGCCTCTGGAAGACGCCTCAACATTGGGGGTATTTAAAAAGAGACTGGAAGACATCAGGGTTGGATTAAAGTTTCTGGATGGACCTCATGACATCTTGTTAGTCGGTCATTAAAAATCAGCCCCCCTAGTTGTGCAGCGGTATGTCTGTAAACTCACATAGCTAGAAACCGGGTTTTGATAGTGGTAGAGGGCACAGCACACAAAGCCCATTGTGTAGCTTTGTGCTTAGTGTCAGTCAAACCACAGAAACAAAATAAACAACGTTGGAAATCCAATATGTGCAGCAACACTTGGGAGCGCTGCTGTCTTGTCAATATTATTTAATATTTTCATAAAGAAATTGTTTTACTTTATTGTAACATGTAAATATTTATAAGCAGGCTTTGGTTGACATGATTTTCCCTTTTACGTCTCTATTATAACATTTTCTAAAATTTTTGTCAAATTGTATTACTTCAGGGGGCGGTTAAGAGGCGTACTTGATTGTAGGTTAAACGGTGCGTTTCAAAGGGCTAAGCACTAAATAACCCTTTTTTAAGGTAAAGATTAGTAGAAACAGCAGAGCATGACGCAAGGTAAAATGGGAACAACAGTGTTTGTTCTCGACTGTCAGTCTACTGTTTGTTTCGGAACAACAACAGTGTTTGTTCTCGACTGTCAGTCTACTATCATTTCTGTTACTTAATACCAGTCTTTATGGCGTCCAGTACCTACTTTGATTACACAGTCTTCTAAATTAAAGACATTTCCCAATGAACATACAGATACAGGTTTTCGGCCATTTCAGCTACTAATACTACGGCCCGGCATGGCCAGGTGAGTTAAGGCGTTCCACTCATAATCTGAGGGTCATAGGTTCGAATCCCCGTCGCACCAAACATGCTCGCCCTTTCAGTCTTGGGAGCGTTATGAAGTGACGATCAATCCCAGTATTCGTTGATAAAAGAGTATCTCAAGAGTTGGCGGTGGGTGGTGATGCCTCGCTGCCTTTCCTCTAGTTTTATACTGTTAAATTAGGGACGGCCAGCGCAAATAGCCCTCGTGTAGCTTTGCGAGAAATTAAAAAACAAACAAACTACTACTACTACTGTGGAACTGATACAAAACTGTGACATAATAATGTAGTGCTCTCCAGATGTCACTGAGATCACTTGATCTGTTCAGAGATAATAAAGACTAGCTAAGTGGTTCACTAGTATCTGTGTATGTAGAGTGAAAGTTAATTCTTTAAAATAAGTAATAATAATGAATTATATAGTGTTAAAGTAAAGAAATAATTTGATATTAATAAAAGTCATAAACTTATAATTTTAGTGATTTAATTAATTGGATAAATCTCACATCATCAACTAAATACTGAACCAGATGTTTATAATATAAATAGGGTCTCGCCTCTGTCGTATTCAAAACAGCCTGATTAACTTTGGTGTTGGACAAAAGGACTTGTCGGCACTAAGTTTATCAGATGTCGTGAAGTTAACAGATTCTTACTTTGTAATTTCACTCACCAGCTTTTTATTATATCCCAGTTAATCACCTCTCATTCCCCAAGAGGCCCAAGGTTAGTATGAAAATTTATAACACAAAACACTGGATTTCGATACCCTCCGTGAGCAAAACACAGATAGACCATGGTGCAGGTTTGTGCCTAGCAACAAACAACCTTAATCGCGAGGCGGAGTCGTCACGAAGTTAGTGATAAAAGTTAACCATAGGAATTTATTCAAGTTAATTGTGATTTGTTTTTATCTTATGGAGAAGTTCTACATAAATCACGACAAAATGAGAAAGTTTATTACAAAGCTTCTAATTGTCCCTAATTTAGAAGTGATGGGCTGGAGGACAGCTAATCAATACCACACACCGCCAACTCTTGGGCCACTCTTTACCAAGAAATAGTTGGATTGTCCGATTCATTGTAGCACCCCACGGTTATATTCGGGGACTGGATTTGAGCCCACGAGTCGAATGCTCTAACCAACAATCCACCTGATTTCAGCGTTCACAGTTTGTATTCTAGGAACTTTTCTGGTTGTCGGTTTCGAACTTCTCTCAATACCGTAACGTTATGAAAAACAGTCAGACGTGTATTGTACTACCAGTTGTTTAGCTCTGTCAGTCATTTAAAAACACTAGACGGTTATTTGATTATAGTTGCAGAATTATTTATACGATGGCTGTGCATTGTTGATAGGTTCTGTTGTCATTTGTATTCGAGCAGCCGGACAAAGATGTGTCGCATCACGACATACTTGTATATTAACATCCTGTAGATTATTGTTATGTTGATAATATGTAAAGAAAACTGATGCTATATATTAGAATAAACCTGTTTTGTATATGCAAATAAGCAGAGTATTCTACAAATTATATAATGGATTTATTAACCTTTTCTTTTCTTTCTCGGTTGCACCTGGCTACAGCACTGGAGATACGTGGAGGTTAGTAAAGACCGAGTTTCTGTTTCTCTGTCTATATGTATAGATATATTTTTAATTATATAATTACTATTTACTACACTACTTCTTGTCTGTTAATATAGTCCTTCTTGATATATATACGTAAACTTAGTGAAGTGATTCTGTCCCTTAGTTACCGTAACTAACCCATTCATTATAACATTAGTGTTTACTGTGTTACGTCACAGCTGTAACGTTGTTGACAGATCATGCATGTTTAGTCAAGATTATGCTCTACCTGACGTATGTAGTCTAGCTGACGCACTTTCTAACTGTGTACAGAGTCAAGGTGACGTACTTATTACCTGACGTATGTAGTCAAGCTGACGCACTTTCTGTGTACAGAGTCAAGGTGACGTACTTATTACCTGACGTAGGTAGTCAAGCTGACGCACTTTCTGTGTACAGAGTCAAGGTGACGTACTTATTACCTGACGTATGTAGTCAAGCTGACGCACTTTCTGTGTACAGAGTCAAGGTGACTTACTTATTACCTGACGTATGTAGTCAAGCTGACGCACTTTCTGTGTACAGAGTCAAGGTGACGTACTTATTACCTGACGTATGTAGTCAAGCTGACGCACTTTCTATGTACAGAGTCAAGGTGACTTACTTATTACCTTACGTATGTAGTCAAGCTGACGCACTTTCTGTGTACAGAGTCAAGGTGACGTACTTATTACCTGACGTATGTAGTCAAGCTGACGCACTTTCTGTGTACAGAGTCAAGGTGACTTACATCATGGTTCACCTTGTTATCAAGTTTAGTATAAACGAAGTGTTTACCGCTTTCTTTTTAAAGTTATATATTTTATATAATAAAGTTATTAATTATATTATCGTCTTCTTTAATAAACCACGTGCATGTGTCAACCATTTTTAAACTTAAAGTATGAAAATAAATAAATAGTGATTTTAAGAGTAAGCTGTGTGTGTGTCTTACTCACTCACTACCTTCTCTTACAGACTTACACCCGATTACATGTCTGCAACTCCTGTCCGGCTTGCTGCTCTCCTTCTGTAAGTTTCTTCTGTCCTGCTTCTTCTGTCTGTCACTAACACAATGATAACCAGACACTGTATTAACAAACATTTTGCTTTTCAAACTTCTAACTTAAAACCCTGTCTCTGACTGACACAATGATAACCAGACACTGTATTAACAAACATTTTGCTTTTCAAACTTCTAACTTAAAACCCTGTCTCTGACTGACACAATGATAACCAGACACTGTATTAACAAACATTTTGCTTTTCAAACTTCTAACTTAAAACCCTGTCTCTGACTGACACAATGATAACCAGACACTGTATTAACAAACATTTTGCTTTTCAAACTTCTAACTTAAAACCCTGTCTCTGACTGACACAATGATAACCAGACACTGTATTAACAAACATTTTGCTTTTCAAACTTCTAACTTAAAACCCTGTTTCTGACTGACACAATGATAACCAGACACTGTATTAACAAACATTTTGCTTTTCAAACTTCTAACTTAAAACCTTGTCTCTGACTGACACAATAATAACCAGACACTGTATTAACAAACATTTTGCTTTTCAAACTTCTATCTTAAAACCCTGTCTCTGACTGACACAATGATAACCAGACACTGTATTAAAAAACACTTCACATTTTTAACCTTCTAATTTAAAACCTTGTCTCTGACTAACACAATGATAACCAGACACTGTATTAAAAAACACTTCACATTTTTAACCTTCTAATTTAAAACCCTGTCTCTGACTGACACAATGATAACCAGACACTGTATTAAAAAACACTTCACATTTCAAACTTCTATCTTAAAACCCTGTCTCTGACTGACACAATAATAACCAGACACTGTATTAACAAACACTTCACATTTCAAACTTCTAACTTAAAACCCTGTCTCTGACTGACACAATAATAACCAGACACTGTACTAACAAACACTTCACATTTTTAACCTTCTAATTTAAAACCTTGTCTCTGACTAACACAATGATAACCAGACACTGTATTAAAAAACACTTCACATTTCAAACTTCTAACTTAAAACCCTGTCTCTGACTGATACAATGATAACCAAACACTGTATTAAAAAACACTTCACATTTCAAACTTCTAACTTAAAACCTTGTCTCTGACTGACACAATGATAACCAGACACTGTATTAAAAAACACTTCACATTTTTAACCTTCTAATTTAAAACCTTGTCTCTGACTAACACAATGATAACCAGACACTGTATTAAAAAACACTTCACATTTCAAACTTCTAATTTAAAACCCTGTCTCTGACTGATACAATGATAACCAGACACTTCACATTTTAAACTTCTAATTTAAAACTTTGTCTTTGACTAAAAAGCCTGGTATCACTAGCTGCAGTTCAAGAATGTTGAAACAGTAATTGTTTGACTTTTTAGGCTTAAATAAGACCATTACCAATTCTTCCGTACAAGTACAAACTGTCACAAACTGGTGTGGTTTGTGTCTGATTGTTGCAGTGTGTTCTGTTAACCCTTTTCAACGTCTGAAGTTTCTTATATTAAAGGTGTTCTTTCTTACGTCCTTCTTGAGGTTTCGACTTTTTTTTTTTCTGGTTTGTATTATGTCATCGGAAGGGAACGTGAGCAAGAATGAAAATCACGTGACCCTCACGGCACATGAACCGAATGAGAGATTTCAAAGAGAAATTGTAGCATCCGTTAAGTCAGCAGTGTAGAAAACAACATAATTAAGAGTAACTTTCATTCCAGGAATGTATTTTCGCACCGATTTACTACGTGTTTTGTAAACCAAACTCATCATGGCCTGATCTTCTGTTAATTTTTTTTATTTCTGTCACGTGGACAAGTTTAGAAGAACCAGTTTTTCTCTGCGATGTTCTAGAAACAGGCGGGAGGGGTAAATTTTCCTCAGACGTAAACATACCTACCTTCTACAGACTGTGGTGTTGACACATTGCCGAGAACGTGGTTTTCATAGTGCTGTTCTCAGCCGTTTTATTATTACGACATTTTTCTCGCTGATAAAAAATTTAAAATTTATATGTACTTAGTTATCTTTCTATCAGAACTTGTTTGTCTTTCTATCGGTGACAAGTGGATTTTATTCTCAGAAGCTGTAATCACCTGACATTAGTGTGTAAGCTGTAATCACCTGACATTAGTGTGTAAGTTGTAATCACCTGACATTAGTGTGTACTTTCACACCACTTGTAGTTTGTTGGGTTAACATTTCATAAGGGGTGAAGGGGTTTATAAATAAAGGTGCTATCTTTATTCTCTTTGGGTGGAGGGGGCAAATGCGTGTGTCCCCCCCCCTCATGTACATTATGGAATTAACAGGGCTGAAAACCGTGTTTCGATATCCGTGGTAAGTAGAGCACAGATCGTGTAGCTTTGTGCTTAATTTGAAATAAACACAAAATGTTCACCAAATATATGTTGTATTTTCATGTTGTTTTAGGGAGCTTTTAAATACGTTTAAAGTGGGTGCAATTTGAGGAACCCACTCTGCTTACGAACAGACTTTGCAATGTTGTAATTTCATTTAAAAAAATGTGTGTTTGTGTTTTCTTATGGCAAAGCTACATCGGGCTATCTGCTGTGTCTACCGAAGGGAATCGAACCTCTGATTTTAGACTTACCGCTCTAGCAGCGAGGGACGTCATAAAAAGAAAAAGTATACTTTTTTTTTATATAAGAGAGAAAAATTATCAGAATTTCTAAATGATAACCATCAACGACATCTGACAGAAAAATTTCCTGGCCGATGAATTACCAATAGGAGGTGAAGAAGGCTTAGTGTGAAACAGGGGTTAAAAAATTAGGTTAACCATGAATGAACAAATTCTGAAAGGGTTCAAGTTTACCGTATGTATGAAAGATTAAAAGTGAACATAACCACAGGTGTGAAAACTATAATACTGGCAGTTTTGTTACTAGGTCTTTCAGAGAACGTGTAATAAAGACATTGAGAATACCTACAAGTAGGCGGATGTTGGCAGTTGTTTATTAGGTCTAAAGAAATATAACTGAATGTCTGGAAGAATTTTGAACAGGTTTTATCGGTAATATCAACTGGTTTTCAAGTTGGTGGCCAGTGGTCAGTTTAGCCTATACAGGGACGGAGGAATAAAACGGTATGTATTGACGTCTGACTGACACTGTAAATACCGGGTGACCTTCATCAGACATTATGTGAAACATTGGTTTTAAGTCTCTGGTATGAATCAAATCACTGAGAACTGAAAGTGCTGGATAGTCTATAAATAGTGACTTTTCATGGATTTTTGTGAAATAAAATATTTCCAAGAGCGACAGTTCGATGGTTTTCATTGTTGTTTTTGCCAATCTGTAAAATAAATTGAGTTGTTTTTATTGTTCAGCTTGCCTTGAAGAACATACGATGTGTGATCTTGAGGTAAATTGGAGCTGTTAATGGCTTGTGACCAACACGCTGTTTCAGCAGTACGTTCTTAGTGCTACTAGATAGATGACGTCCATTTTGTAGGTTAAGTGCAGTCTTTTGTTGATGATTTGCTTGCAGAAATGTATAGACGGCGCTACGTTTGATTCTAATTTTATATCTTCCAACTTAAGTGAAAATAAACACTATAAGTGTAGAGAAAACAGAGATTGTCAGCCAAGGCACTTCAGTCCTGCATATTTCTAGAGAAATCATCTTTAACGACATCACGAATCTGGTGTATTTTGAACCTTTCGAGTCAACAACGTTTTTCCTTCCTCAAGCTTAAAAATTCATCAATAAGGATAATTTCAACGTATTTACTCAAACGCGTTTTCCAAGTTACATCCAAACGAAGTTTATTTTCCCGAATAATGAATTAATATTTAAAATATATATATTCGTAGGTGAAGCACTTTATCAGAAACAGTATGTGTATGCCCTTTTGTGTTTGTTTTTTCTAAAGTAGAAGCTTACCTATAAAACATTCATATATGTAATACTAGATGGCAGCACGTTACTTACCACCATATAGAAACTGTTGAATATTTAGTTATTAAAACAGTACAAATTTATGTTTTCTCTATAATAACAGTAATAAAGCAACTAAATACTGAGACTTACTTAATAGACGTGAAAGTCGATTAATATATTTGTATAGAAAAAACTGATAACACTTGATGCTATTTTATATACAAATTAAGATTGTGATTTAAAATTGCTGTTAATTCTTTTTAATAATGTTGAGAAGTAAATTAACACCTTATTCGTTTCTTTCATTTTTTCCTGTGATGCTCAGAGAAAGGTAAGAAAAGTGTTATTAACATATATATATATATTTGCGTATGTGTGTGTGAATGTAATTTTTTTTATTTAAGCCTAAAAACCTGTTAACCGTCTTAGTGACGTTGCTATAACCTATTTAAAAATATTAAGACTTAGAAACTGAAGACTCGATGTACTTATGGTGTCTCATCCTCTGCCAATATATTTATATTAAGTACAATTAATACATGCAGAAATCAAGGGATATTAGCAAACTTTTGTTTGTTGTTAAAAGAAAAGCTGCTCCGTGAGCTATCTGTGTTCTGCCCACCTCTGGTAAAGAAGCCCTCAGACTTTAGTGGGCAGTATAAGTAAACTCCATAATCCCAGGCCCTGCATGGCCAAGCGTGTTAAGGCGTGCGACTCGTAATCCGAGGGTCGCGGGTTCGCATCCCCGTCGCGCCAAACATGCTCGCCCTTTCAGCCGTGGGAGCGTTATAATGTGACGGTCAATCCCACTATTCATTGGTAAAAGAGTAGCTTAAGAGTTGGCGGTGGGTGGTGATGACTAGCTGCCTTCCCTCTAGTCTTACACTGCTAAATTAGGGACGGCTAGCGCAGATAGACCTCGAGTAGCTTTGTGCGAAATTCAAAACAAACCATAATCCCAAGGGTTGCTTGCCCTGACTGTAAATAGTGACATCCTGTAGGCCTTTCTCCTATCCCTCACGACAAATCGACGAAAAAAATATATTTGAGTTTGTAACAGTAGAACAGTAATTCATGGGACATGGAAGCCCGTTGTGCTAACAAAAACGTTTTCTGATTTTAACACGACCAGGAAAGAAAAACAGATTTTATGAAGATATTCTAAGTAATTGACAAAGTTACTCAACATACATTTGTCACAGTTGGTTAATCTGTTGATGTTGCTAGACGACTAGTCTAATTGGAACAGTTTACAATTAATAATTGATTTGACTCATTAAGAGACAGGTATAAAATTACTTCTACTGTTTCCATGACATCAAATCTACTTCCAGATCTGAAAACGCAAGCTAAAGTTCAAATATTACCGGAAGCCATGAATATTTAATCAATTTAAAATCAAATATAACAAGTCAAAGTTTAACAGCAAGGTCACTGGTAACCGGGTTATACATGACTAAAATGTGAAAGAATGAACAATACCGTAATTAACGTGGTGAAACTATTTCTACTCAGAAAAACAAAGCATTGTTATAGGTTTATTTACAGACGTAAATAAAACTTGTTCAGCTACAGTTTTGCTCGAGGAAGATGATTGTGTTTAAATCAAAACAAAGCTTACGACAAACTTCAGTTATAACTGATGTGAAAACACAGTGAACAGTAGTGTGTAGTTTTGTAACAGTTATAATAATTTCAATACAGTAAAATGTGTGAAGTACATTTTTATAACAGATATAATAATTTTAACACACTAAAATGTCCATCATCACTGCTACGAGTTAAAGTAAAGTAATGTTTAGTTTCCAGTTGTTATATCAGTATGTGGTAAACTAGTCAGCTTGTTTGTTGTGATAACTTTAATCATCACTGCTACGAGTTAAAGTAAAGTAATGTTTAGTTACCAGTTGTTATATCAGTATGTGGTAAACTAGTCAGCTTGTTTGTTGTGATAACTTTAATCATCACTGCTACGAGTTAAAGTAAAGTAATGTTTAGTTTCCAGTTGTTATATCAGTATCTGATAAACTAGTCAGCTTGTTTGTTGTGATAACTTTAATCATCACTGCTACGAGTTAAAGTAAAGTAATGTTTAGTTTCCAGTTGTTATATCAGTATCTGATAAACTAGTCAGCTTGTTTGTTGTGATAACTTTAATCATCACTGCTACGAGTTAAAGTAAAGTAATGTTTAGTTTCCAGTTGTTATATCAGTATCTGATAAACTAGTCAGCTTGTTTGTTGTGATAACTTTAATCATCACTGCTACGAGTTAAAGTAAAGTAATGTTTAGTTTCCAGTTGTTATATCAGTATCTGATAAACTAGTCAGCTTGTTTGTTGTGATAACTTTAATCATCACTGCTACGAGTTAAAGTAAAGTAATGTTTAGTTTCCAGTTGTTATATCAGTATGTGGTAAACTAGTCAGCTTGTTTGTTGTGATAACTTTAATCATCACTGCTACGAGTTAAAGTAAAGTAATGTTTAGTTTCCAGTTGTTATATCAGTATGTGGTAAACTAGTCAGCTTGTTTGTTGTGATAACTTTAATCATCACTGCTACGAGTTAAAGTAAAGTAATGTTTAGTTACCAGTTGTTATATCAGTATGTGGTAAACTAGTCAGCTTGTTTGTTGTGATAACTTTAATCATCACTGCTACGAGTTAAAGTAAAGTAATGTTTAGTTACCAGTTGTTATATCAGTATGTGGTAAACTAGTCAGCTTGTTTGTTGTGATAACTTTAATCATCACTGCTACGAGTTAAAGTAAAGTAATGTTTAGTTTCCAGTTGTTATATCAGTATCTGATAAACTAGTCAGCTTGTTTGTTGTGATAACTTTAATCATCACTGCTACGAGTTAAAGTAAAGTAATGTTTAGTTTCCAGTTGTTATATCAGTATCTGATAAACTAGTCAGCTTGTTTGTTGTGATAACTTTAATCATCACTGCTACGAGTTAAAGTAAAGTAATGTTTAGTTTCCAGTTGTTATATCAGTATCTGATAAACTAGTCAGCTTGTTTGTTGTGATAACTTTAATCATCACTGCTACGAGTTAAAGTAAAGTAATGTTTAGTTACCAGTTGTTATATCAGTATCTGATAAACTAGTCAGCTTGTTTGTTGTGATAACTTTAATCATCACTGCTACGAGTTAAAGTAAAGTAATGTTTAGTTACCAGTTGTTATATCAGTATGTGGTAAACTAGTCAGCTTGTTTGTTGTGATAACTTTAATCATCACTGCTACGAGTTAAAGTAAAGTAATGTTTAGTTTCCAGTTGTTATATCAGTATGTGGTAAACTAGTCAGCTTGTTTGTTGTGATAACTTTAATCATCACTGCTACGAGTTAAAGTAAAGTAATGTTTAGTTTCCAGTTGTTATATCAGTATGTGGTAAACTAGTCAGCTTGTTTGTTGTGATAACTTTAATCATCACTGCTACGAGTTAAAGTAAAGTAATGTTTAGTTTCCAGTTGTTATATCAGTATGTGGTAAACTAGTCAGCTTGTTTGTTGTGATAACTTTAATCATCACTGCTACGAGTTAAAGTAAAGTAATGTTTAGTTTCCAGTTGTTATATCAGTATGTGGTAAACTAGTCAGCTTGTTTGTTGTGATAACTTTAATGTTGTTAAACTTATTATCGTTTTATTGTAGATAAAGCTTTGTAAAGTTCAAAAGTGTGTAGCCACTGTACATTTTGAGTGACAAGGTAATTCAAGCCGTAGGACAGTATCAACATCTCGTAAATACCAGACGATAACCTTTAATCTGATATATAGTAAAAACACCCAGTTTATGCTTCGTTTAGAAAAATTGTGTTACTATGTTAACCACAAATGTTGTATCGTGGGATATTTTTGTTTTATTTCGACACAGATATTTATTATTTTTTCATCTGAAACGTATTAATATTTGTACTATCTTATATTAAACAATAACGCGCATAGCCATCAGACACACTTAGTGACGTTTTTCACATCTACTAATAAAAAAATGGAAAGTGGGGTGCAGTTTCTTTTAAAACTTATAAATTTAGTCAAATGTTTTAAACGATTTCTGTTGTTGGGTGGGCTCTTTTGAATTATAGGGTAGAAATAACAGCGCAAGGTACAATCCACAATTTTTATAAGTACGACTTATAACAGTGCCACTCGACAACAATAGGCCTAATTGTCACCGATAATTAACACCTTAATAGAGATTACACATACTACATATTTTATCGTATGTAAAGTGCTTCTTATATTAATAGTGTTTCTTGAAGAACGCATGAGTTACAGTGTCAGACAACAAGCTCCACGCTACGCTTAGTCTTACTTGGATTTTCATATTGTCAAATTAAGTCCTAACGTTTCAGAAAAACATAAAAAGCCTGACGTTAAACTATGCGCTAATCACGTTACACCAAAACAACAGTACAAATATCGAAATTGTAGATAAGAACCTACAACAATTGTTTTATTTAAAGAACCAGGTTTTTCTCACCGCTATCGCTTATTAATCATGAGAGATAAAGTAATTTGTGATCAATGGATACATTTTGTTGTACTCGAAGTCGGTAATGTATTTGTATCCAAATTGTAAAAGCTACTCCAAGACGAGTTTAGGGACAGCAAGGTGGCTGGAGCACTCGATTCACAGTAGTGGGGTTGAATCCCGTCACTGCACACGCGTAGTGGTGATATAATGTGACGGTTATTACAATTAGTCTTTAGTGAAAGAATAACCCAATGGTAGTGAGTGAAGGTGGCGAGCTTTGTCTGTTATTTAGGGATAACTAGTACGGATATATCTTTGTGCGAAGTTAAACAGCAACTATAAAACCATAATGAGAACTTAAATCACAGACGTACATACTTTAATGTAACTTCGTCAACGTTATACGTTATTTATAATCCAAATAAAGTTTTATGTCTATCAGAACAAGGTAAAACAAATTATCTTTCGCTTTCTTGTAGAAAATACAATGAACTTTTTTTGTGTGGGTTCTTTTCATATTGTTCCATATTTTCCAACCCCATGTCCATTTGTCCAATTGAATAACAACAACGAGGCTAATATAATAACAACATATAATAATGTGAGATATCTGATGCAAAATCTCTAAGGTAACAGTAGAATATCACGTTAAACTATTACATGAATCATGTAGAAAGTTTTACATTCGTTGATTTTATAAGACACCTGTTTATATTTTTATCAGGCAAATAAACATGTGGAGGAATTATTTGAAGATTTACGTGATGGTCACAACCTCATTTCACTTTTGGAGGTTTTGTCCGGAGAGTTATTGGTAAGTTCATACATTGTGGTTCAAACATCCACTAGAACTGCTTATCTGACCACAAACTGTTATGAGATTATCTAACAAATAATTAATAGTAGTTTAATTACACTCCCAACAAAAGCACAATATTATTCAATTAAGTAACAAATACTTAGTAGTAGTTTAATTACACTCCCAACAAAAACACAATATTATTAAATTAAGTAACAAATAATTAACAGTAGTTTAATTACACTCCCAACAAAAACACAATATCATTAAATTATCTAACAAATAAATAATAGTAGTTTAATTACACTCCCAACAAAAATACAATATTATTAGATTATCTAACAAATAATTAATAGTAGTTTAATTACACTTCCAACAAAAACACAATATTATTATATTAAGTCACAAATAATTAACAGTAGTTTCATTACACTTCCAACAAAAACAATATTAAATTATCTAACAAATAATTAACAGTAGTTTAATTACACTCCCAACAAAAACACAATATGATTAGATTATCTAACAAATAATTAATAGTAGTTTAATTACATTTCCAACACAAACACAATATTATTAGATTATCTAACAATAAGTAACAGTAGTTTAATTACACTTCCAACAAAAACACAATATTATTGGATTAAGTAACAAATACTTAGTAGTAGTTTAATTACACTCCCAACAAAAACACAATATTATTAGATTATCTAACAAATACTTAGTAGTAGTTTAATTACACTTCCAACAAAAACACAATATTATTATATTAAGTCACAAATAATTAACAGTAGTTTCATTACACTTCCATCAAAAACAATATTAAATTATCTAACAAATAATTAACAGTAGTTTAATTACACTCCCAACAAAAACACAATATGATTAGATTATCTAACAAATAATTAATAGTAGTTTAATTACACTTCCAACAAAAACACAATATTATTATATTAAGTCACAAATAATTAACAGTAGTTTCATTACACTTCCAACAAAAACAATATTAAATTATCTAACAAATAATTAACAGTAGTTTAATTACACTCCCAACAAAAACACAATATGATTAGATTATCTAACAAATAATTAATAGTAGTTTAATTACATTTCCAACACAAACACAATATTATTAGATTATCTAACAATAAGTAACAGTAGTTTAATTACACTTCCAACAAAAACACAATATTATTGGATTAAGTAACAAATACTTAGTAGTAGTTTAATTACACTCCCAACAAAAACACAATATTATTAAATTATCTAACAAATAATTAATATTAGTTTAATTACACTCCCAACAAAATATTACTAGTATTAGAAATTTTCTTCATTAGATTTGTGATAGTTAATGTCTGTAATTTATAATAGATTACAATTTCCTGTAGTTCCTAGAGTTCCTGACAAGTTCTAAACTTCTCAGTAGTTATTGGTGTATCAGTGAAATCTAACAAATTTTAGAATGTTCGACACTAGCATGTACGTAAAGTATGTTATCCACACAGGTTTCTTGTAAAAGATTCTGTATATACTTCAGGATGCTTGGAGCACTTGTAAATATAAATGACATTCAAGTGATTTTTTAAGAAACAACAGTTTAATCTTCTGGTAACGGATGTTAGGATGAGACTCCACATGAACATTAGACAGTGTTTTAAAGTTGATTTCAAATTAGTGTTGGTCTGAAGTTATAAAAAAGCATGCCAACTAAAAAACTAGTTTTGATTTAGTCCTAGGTGTCTGGTTCCACTATTAAGAATTTTATTTCTGTTTGTAGCCAACTAAGAATTTATATTATAAGTCACTGGGTTAGAAACCTTCAAGTTGAAGTTTTGGTTTTGTTTAACAAGATATATATTTTGATAATGAATCTATATGTTCTACTAATGCATCAATTACATAAACCTGAATGATAATCAAATGTTGCACCTCTGTCTCCAGCCACGTGAACGGGGTCGGATGAGGTTCCACATGTTGCAGAATGTACAAATAGCTCTTGATTTCCTAAAATACAGAAAGGTAAGACATAAAACCTTTAGTAAGATAGAGAAAGATAAGACACAACATCTTCAGTAATATACAGAAAGATAAGACACAATGCTTTGATAAGATACAGAAGGGTAATATGAAGAACTTTTAGTAATATACAGAAAGGTAAGATAAAAGACTTTTAGTAAGATAGAGAAAGATAAGGGACAAAGCTTTGATAAGATACAGAAAGGTAAGATGAAAAACCTTTAGTAATATACAGAAAGGATAGATAAAAGACTTTTAGTAAGATAGAGAAAGATAAGGGACAAAGCTTTGGTAAGATACAGAAAGGTAGGATGAAAAACGTTTAGTAAGATACTAAAATATAAGACACAAAGCTTTGGAAAGATACAGAAAGTGGAGGTACAAAATTTTGATAATATACAAGATAGTAAAGCATAATGCTTTGATAAGGTACAAAGCATTTAGTAAGATATGAAAGATAAGGTAGAAATCTTTTGGTAAGATGTTGGAAAATAACATAAAGCTTTTATGGTATATGTTGTGAGCATATCTTGGATTTATGAATTAAACAGTTATAACATATATGATTAAAATATAGTATATTTAAAGTAGACCTACATATTCTTATAAGTTCTAGTACAGCTTAGACGAAATGTTAATTACACATTTCTGTAAGATCCATTATAGCTCAGAAGAAATGTAGCATTACTTACACATTCCTATAAGTTACAATGTGATTAGAAAAAAGTTATGTTACTTACACATTCCTATAAACTCCAGTGTAGTTTAGAAAAAATGTTATGCTATTTACACATTCCTATGAATTACAGTGTGGTTAAGAAAGGATGTTATGTTACTTACACATTCCTATTAGTTCTAGTGTGGTTTAGAGAAGATGTTATGTTACTTACACATTGGTATTAGTTATAGTGTGGTTTAGAGGAGATATTATGTTATTAACACATTTCTATTGGTTCTAGTGTGGTTTAGAGGAGATGTTATGTTATTAACACATTCCTATTAGTTCTAGTGTGGTTTAGAGGAGATATTATGTTATTAATACATTCCTATTTGTTCTGGTGTGGTTTAGAGGATATGTTATGTTATTAACACATTGCTATTACTTCTAGTGTGGTTTAGAGGAGATGTTATGTTATTAGCACATTCCTATTGGTTCTAGCGTGGTTTAGAGAAGATGTTATGTCACTTACACATTCCTATTAGTTCTAGTATAGTTTAGAGGAGATGTTATGTTATTAACACATTCCTATTAGTTCTAGTGTTGTTTAGATGAGATGTTATGTTATTAACACATTTGTATTGGTTCTAGTGTGGTTTAGAGGAGATGTTATGTTACTTACACATTGCTATTGGTTCTAGTGTAGTTTAGAGGTGATGTTATGTTATTAACACATTCCTATTGGTTCTAGTGTGGTTTAGAGAAGATGTTATGTTACTTACACATTCCTATTAGTTCTAGTGTAGTTTAGAGGAGATGTTATGTTACTTATACATTCCTATTAGTTATAGTGTGTTTTAGAGGAGATGTTATGTTACTTACACATTGCTATTTGTTCTAGTGTAGTTTAGAGGAGATGTTATGTTATTAACACATTCCTATTAGTTCTAGTGTTGTTTAGATGAGATGTTATGTTATTAACACATTTGTATTGGTTCTAGTGTGGTTTAGAGGAGATGTTATGTTATTAACACATTCCTATTAGTTCTAGTATTGTTTAGACGAGATGTTATGTTATTAACACATTCCTATTAGTTCTAGTGTTGTTTAGATGAGATATTATGTTATTAACACATTCCTATTAGTTCTAGTGTTGTTTAGAGGAGATATTATGTTATTAACACATTCCTATTAGTTCTAGTATTGTTTAGATGAGATATTATGTTATTAACACATTCCTATTAGTTGTAGTGTTGTTTAGAGGAGATGTTATGTTACTTACACATTGCTATTGGTTCTAGTGTGGTTTAGAGGAGATGTTATGTTACTTACACATTGCTATTGGTTCTAGTGTAGTTTAGAGGAGATGTTATGTTATAAATACATTCCTATTAGTTCTAGTGTTGTTTAGACGAGATATTATGTTATTAACACATTCCTTTTGGTTCTAGTTTGGTTTAGAGAAGATGTTATGTTACTTAAACATTGCTATTAGTTCTAGTGTGGTTTAGAGGAGATGTTATGTTATTAACACATTCATATTAGTTCTAGTATTGTTTAGATGAGATGTTATGTTATTAACACATTGCTATTGGTTCTAGTGTAGTTTAGAAGAGATGTTATGTTATTAACACATTCCTATTAGTTCTAGTGTGGTTTAGAGGAGATATTATGTTATTAACACATTCCTATTAGTTCTATTGTAGTTTAGAGGATATGTTATGTTATTAACACATTGCTATTACTTCTAGTGTGGTTTAGAGGAGATGTTATGTTATTAACACATTTGTATTGGTTCTAGTGTGGTTTAGAGGAGATGTTATGTTACTTACACATTGCTATTGGTTCTAGTGTAGTTTAGAGGTGATGTTATGTTATTAACACATTCCTATTGGTTCTAGTGTGGTTTAGAGAAGATGTTATGTTACTTACACATTCCTATTAGTTCTAGTGTAGTTTAGAGGAGATGTTATGTTACTTACACATTCCTATTAGTTATAGTGTGTTTTAGAGGAGATGTTATGTTACTTACACATTGCTATTTGTTCTAGTGTAGTTTAGAGGAGATGTTATGTTATTAACACATTCCTATTAGTTCTAGTGTTGTTTAGATGAGATGTTATGTTATTAACACATTTGTATTGGTTCTAGTGTGGTTTAGAGGAGATGTTATGTTATTAACACATTCCTATTAGTTCTAGTATTGTTTAGACGAGATGTTATGTTATTAACACATTCCCATTAGTTGTAGTGTTGTTTAGATGAGATGTTATGTTATTAACACATTCCTATTAGTTCTAGTGTTGTTTAGAGGAGATGTTATGTTATTAACACATTCCTATTAGTTCTAGTATTGTTTAGATGAGATATTATGTTATTAACACATTCCTATTAGTTCTAGTGTTGTTTAGAGAGATGTTATGTTACTTACACATTGCTATTGGTTCTAGTGTGGTTTAGAGGAGATGTTATGTTACTTACACATTGCTATTGGTTCTAGTGTAGTTTAGAGGAGATGTTATGTTATTAACACATTCCTATTAGTTCTAGTGTTGTTTAGACGAGAAATTATGTTATTAACACATTCCTTTTGGTTCTAGTTTGGTTTAGAGAGATGTTATGTTACTTAAACACATTGCTATTAGTTCTAGTGTGGTTTAGAGGAGATGTTATGTTATTAACACATTCATATTAGTTCTAGTATTGTTTAGATGAGATGTTATGTTATTAACACATTGCTATTGGTTCTAGTGTAGTTTAGAGGAGATGTTATGTTACTTACACATTCCTATTAGTTCTATTGTAGTTTAGAGGAGATGTTATGTTATTAACACATTCCTATTAGTTCTAGTGTGGTTTAGAGGAGATGTTATGTTAGTTACACATTCCTATTAGTTCTAGTGTAGTTTAGAGGAGATGTTATGTTATTAACACATTCCTATTAGTTCTAGTATTTAGTTTAGAGGAGATGTTATGTTATTAACACATTCCTATTAGTTCTAGTGTGTTGTTTAGAGGAGATGTTATGTTATTAACACATTCCTATTAGTTCTATTGTAGTTTAGAGGAGATATTATGTTATTAACACATTCCTATTAGTTCTATGTTGTTTAGAGAAGATGTTATGTTACTAACACATTGCTATTGGTTCTATTGTGGTTTAGAGGAGATGTTATGTTACTCTACACACTATTGGTTCTGGTGTGTTTAGAGGAGATGTTATGTTATTAATACATATTAGTTCTAGTGTTGTTTAGACGAGATGTTATGTTATTAACACATTCCTATTAGTTCTAGTGTAGTTTAGAGGAGATGTTATGTTACTTACACATTGCTATTAGTTCTAGTGTGGTTTAGAGGAGATGTTATGTTATTAACACATTCATATTAGTTCTAGTATTGTTTAGATGAGATGTTATGTTATTAACACATTCCTATTGGTTCTAGTGTAGTTTAGAGGAGATGTTATGTTATTTACACATTCCTATTAGTTCTATTGTGGTTTAGAGAAGATGTTATGTTATTAACACATTCCTATTAGTTCTATTGTAGTTTAGACGAGATGTTATGTTACTTACACATTCCTATTAGTTCTAGTGTGTTTTAGAGAGATGTTATGTTACACACATTGCTATTTGTTCTAGTGTTGTTTTAGAGGAGATGTTATGTTATTAACACATTCTATTCCTATTAGTTCTAGTGTTGTTTAGATGAGATGTTATGTTATTAACACATTTAGTATTGGTTCTAGTGTTATGTTATTAACAGTTTAGAAGTTAGATTGCTATGTTATGTTATTTAACACATTCTTATTAGTTCTTTAGTGGTTTAGTTTTAGAGGAGATGTTATGTTACTTACACATTCCTATTAGTTCTAGTGTAGTTTAGAGGAGATGTTATGTTATTAACACATTCCTATTAGTTCTAGTGTGTGTTTAGAGGAGATGTTATGTTATTAACACATTCCTATTAGTTCTAGTGTTGTTTAGAGGAGATGTTATGTTATTAACACATTCCTATTAGTTCTAGTATGGTTTAGATGAGATGTTATGTTACTAACACATTCCTATTAGTTCTAGTGTTATGTTTAGAGGAGATGTTATGTTAGTTAGTTCTAGTGTGTTTAGTTTAGAGGAGATGTTATGTTAGTTAACACACATTCCTATTAGTTCTAGTGTGGTTTAGAGGAGATGTTATGTTACTTACACATTCCTATTAGTTCTATTGTAGTTTAGAGGAGATGTTATGTTATTACACATTCCTATTAGTTCTATTGTAGTTTAGAGGAGATGTTATGTTATTAACACATTCCTATTAGTTTAGTAGTTTAGACGTGCGGTTAGATATTATGTTACTTACACACATTGCTATTGGTTCTAGTGTGGTTTAGAGGAGATGTTATGTTATTAACACATTTCTATTGGTTCTAGTGTGGTTTAGACTAGATGCTATGTTATTAACACATTCCTATTAGTTCTAGTGTAGTTTAGAGGAGATGTTATGTTACTTACACATTGCTATTGGTTCTAGTGTGGTTTAGAGGAGATGTTATGTTATTAACACATTCATATTAGTTCTAGTATTGTTTAGATGACATGTTATGTTATTAACACATTCCTATTAGTTCTAGTGTGGTTTAGAGGAGATGTTATGTTACTTACACATTCCTATTAGTTCTATTGTAGTTTAGAGGAGATGTTATGTTATCAACACATTCCTATTAGTTCTATTGTAGTTTAGAGGAGATGTTATGTTATTAACACATTCCTATTAGTTCTATTGTAGTTTAGAGGAGATGTTATGTTACTTACACATTGCTATTGGTTCTAGTGTGGTTTAGAGGAGATGTTATGTTATTAACACATTCATATTAGTTCTAGTATTGTTTAGATGAGATGTTATGTTATTAACACATTCCTATTAGTTCTAGTGTGGTTTAGAGGAGATGTTATGTTACTTACACATTCCTATTAGTTCTATTGTAGTTTAGAGGAGATGTTATGTTATTAACACATTCCTACTAGTTCTGTTGTAGTTTAGAGGAGATGTTGTGTTACTTACACATTCCTATTAGTTCTATTGTAGTTTAGATGAGATGTTATGTTATTAACACATTCCTATTAGTTCTAGTGTGGTTTAGAGGAGATGTTATGTTACTTACACATTCCTATTAGTTCTATTGTAGTTTAGAGGAGATGTTATGTTATTAACACATTTGTATTGGTTCTAGTGTGGTTTAGAGGAGATGTTATGTTATTAACACATTCCTATTAGTTCTAGTATTGTTTAGACGAGATGTTATGTTATTAACACATTCCCATTAGTTGTAGTGTTGTTTAGATGAGATATTATGTTATTAACACATTACTATTAGTTCTAGTGTTGTTTAGAGGAGATATTATGTTATTAACACATTCCTATTAGTTCTAGTATTGTTTAGATGAGATATTATGTTATTAACACATTCCTATTAGTTGTAGTGTTGTTTAGAGAAGATGTTATGTTACTTACACATTGCTATTGGTTCTAGTGTGGTTTAGAGGAGATGTTATGATACTTACACATTGCTATTGGTTCTAGTGTAGTTTAGAGGAGATGTTATGTTATTAATACATTCCTATTAGTTCTAGTGTTGTTTAGACGAGAAATTATGTTATTAACACATTCCTTTTGGTTCTAGTTTGGTTTAGAGAAGATGTTATGTTACTTAAACATTGCTCTTAGTTCTAGTGTGGTTTAGAGGAGATGTTATGTTATTAACACATTCCTATTAGTTCTAGTATTGTTTAGATGACATGTTATGTTATTAACACATTCCTATTAGTTCTAGTGTGGTTTAGAGGAGATGTTGTGTTACTTACACATTCCTATTAGTTCTATTGTAGTTTAGAGGAGATGTTATGTTATTAACACATTCCTATTAGTTCTAGTGTGGTTTAGAGGAGATATTATGTTACTTATACATTCCTATTAGTTCTAGTGTGGTTTAGAGGAGATGTTATGTTACTTACACATTCCTATTAGTTCTATTGTAGTTTAGAGGAGATGTTATGTTACTTACACTCTCCTATTAGTTCTATTGTAGTTTAGAGGAGATGTTATGTTATTAACACATTCCTATTAGTTCTATTGTAGTTTAGACGAGATATTATGTTACTTACACATTGCTATTGGTTCTAGTGTGGTTTAGAGGGGATGTTATGTTATTAACACATTCCTATTGGTTCTAGTGTGGTTTAGACTAGATGCTATGTTATTAACACATTCCTATTAGTTCTAGTGTAGTTTAGAGGAGATGTTATGTTACTTACACATTGCTATTGGTTCTAGTGTGGTTTAGAGGAGATGTTATGTTAGTAACACATTCATATTAGTTCTAGTATTGTTTAGATGACATGTTATGTTATTAACACATTCCTATTAGTTCTAGTGTGGTTTAGAGGAGATGTTATGTTACTTACACATTCCTATTAGTTCTATTGTAGTTTAGAGGAGATGTTATGTTATCAACACATTCCTGTTAGTTCTATTGTAGTTTAGAGGAGATGTTATGTTATTAACACATTCCTATTAGTTCTATTGTAGTTTAGAGGAGATGTTATGTTACTTACACATTGCTATTGGTTCTAGTGTGGTTTAGAGGAGATGTTATGTTATTAACACATTCATATTAGTTCTAGTATTGTTTAGATGACATGTTATGTTATTAACACATTCCTATTAGTTCTAGTGTGGTTTAGAGGAGATGTTATGTTACTTACACATTCCTATTAGTTCTATTGTAGTTTAGAGGAGATGTTATGTTATTAACACATTCCTACTAGTTCTGTTGTAGTTTAGAGGAGATGTTGTGTTACTTACACATTCCTATTAGTTCTATTGTAGTTTAGATGAGATGTTATGTTATTAACACATTCCTATTAGTTCTAGTGTGGTTTAGAGGAGATGTTATGTTACTTACACATTCCTATTAGTTCTATTGTAGTTTAGAGGAGATGTTATGTTATTAACACATTTGTATTGGTTCTAGTGTGGTTTAGAGGAGATGTTATGTTATTAACACATTCCTATTAGTTCTAGTATTGTTTAGACGAGATGTTATGTTATTAACACATTCCCATTAGTTGTAGTGTTGTTTAGATGAGATATTATGTTATTAACACATTCCTATTAGTTCTAGTGTTGTTTAGATGAGATATTATGTTATTAACACATTCCTATTAGTTGTAGTGTTGTTTAGAGAAGATGTTATGTTACTTACACATTGCTATTGGTTCTAGTTTGGTTTAGAGGAGATGTTATGTTACTTACACATTGCTATTGGTTCTAGTGTAGTTTAGAGGAGATGTTATGTTATTAATACATTCCTATTAGTTCTAGTGTTGTTTAGACGAGAAATTATGTTATTAACACATTCCTTTTGGTTCTAGTTTGGTTTAGAGAAGATGTTATGTTACTTAAACATTGCTCTTAGTTCTAGTGTGGTTTAGAGGAGATGTTATGTTATTAACACATTCATATTAGTTCTAGTATTGTTTAGATGAGATGTTATGTTATTAACACATTGCTATTGGTTCTAGTGTAGTTTAGAAGAGATGTTATGTTACTTACACTCTCCTATTAGTTCTATTGTAGTTTAGAGGAGATGTTATGTTATTAACACATTCCTATTAGTTCTATTGTAGTTTAGACGAGATATTATGTTACTTACACATTGCTATTGGTTCTAGTGTGGTTTAGAGGAGATGTTATGTTATTAACACATTCATATTAGTTCTAGTATTGTTTAGATGAGATGTTATGTTATTAACACATTGCTATTAGTTCTAGTGTAGTTTAGAAGAGATGTTATGTTATTAACACATTGCTATTGGTTCTAGTGTAGTTTAGAAGAGATATTATGTTATTAACACATTCTTATTAGTTCTAGAGTGGTTTAGAGAAGATGTTATGTTACTTACACATTCCTATTAGTTCTAGTGTAGTTTAGAGGAGATGTTATGTTATTAACACATTCCTATTAGTTCTAGTGTGGTTTAGAGGAGATGTTATGTTACTTACACATTCCTATTAGTTCTATTGTAGTTTAGAGGAGATGTTATGTTATTAACACATTCCTATTAGTTCTAGTATTGTTTAGATGACATGTTATGTTATTAACACATTCCTATTAGTTCTAGTGGGGTTTAGAGGAGATGTTGTGTTACTTACACATTCCTATTAGTTCTATTGTAGTTTAGAGGAGATGTTATGTTATTAACACATTCCTATTAGTTCTAGTGTGGTTTAGAGGAGATATTATGTTACTTATACATTCCTATTAGTTCTAGTGTGGTTTAGAGGAGATGTTATGTTACTTACACATTCCTATTAGTTCTATTGTAGCTTAGAGGAGATGTTATGTTATTAACACATTCCTATTAGTTCTATTGTAGTTTAGAGGAGATGTTATGTTACTTACACTCTCCTATTAGTTCTATTGTAGTTTAGAGGAGATGTTATGTTATTAACACATTCCTATTAGTTCTATTGTAGTTTAGACGAGATATTATGTTACTTACACATTGCTATTGGTTCTAGTGTGGTTTAGAGGGGATGTTATGTTATTAACACATTCCTATTGGTTCTAGTGTGGTTTAGACTAGATGCTATGTTATTAACACATTCCTATTAGTTCTAGTGTAGTTTAGAGGAGATGTTATGTTACTTACACATTGCTATTGGTTCTAGTGTGGTTTAGAGGAGATGTTATGTTATTAACACATTCATATTAGTTCTAGTATTGTTTAGATGACATGTTATGTTATTAACACATTCCTATTAGTTCTAGTGTGGTTTAGAGGAGATGTTATGTTACTTACACATTCCTATTAGTTCTATTGTAGTTTAGAGGAGATGTTATGTTATCAACACATTCCTGTTAGTTCTATTGTAGTTTAGAGGAGATGTTATGTTATTAACACATTCCTATTAGTTCTATTGTAGTTTAGAGGAGATGTTATGTTACTTACACATTGCTATTGGTTCTAGTGTGGTTTAGAGGAGATGTTATGTTATTAACACATTCATATTAGTTCTAGTATTGTTTAGATGACATGTTATGTTATTAACACATTCCTATTAGTTCTAGTGTGGTTTAGAGGAGATGTTATGTTACTTACACATTCCTATTAGTTCTATTGTAGTTTAGAGGAGATGTTATGTTATTAACACATTCCTACTAGTTCTGTTGTAGTTTAGAGGAGATGTTGTGTTACTTACACATTCCTATTAGTTCTATTGTAGTTTAGATGAGATATTATGTTATTAACACATTCCTATTAGTTCTAGTGTGGTTTAGAGGAGATGTTATGTTACTTACACATTCCTATTAGTTCTATTGTAGTTTAGAGGAGATGTTATGTTATCAACACATTCCTATTAGTTCTATTGTAGTTTAGAGGAGATGTTATGTTATTAACACATTCCTATTAGTTCTATTGTAGTTTAGAGGAGATGTTATGTTACTTACAATCTTCTATTAGTTCTATTGTAGTTTAGAGGAGATGTTATGTTATTAACACATTCCTATTAGTTCTATTGTAGTTTAGACGAGATATTATGTTACTTACACATTGCTATTGGTTCTAGTGTGGTTTAGACTAGATGCTATATTATTAACACATTCCTATTAGTTCTATTGTAGTTTAGACGAGATATTATGTTACTTACACATTGCTATTGGTTCTAGTGTAGTTTAGAAGAGATATTATGTTATTAACACATTCTTATTAGTTCTAGAGTGGTTTAGAGAAGATGTTATGTTACTTACACATTCCTATTAGTTCTAGTGTAGTTTAGAGGAGATGTTATGTTACTTACACATTGCTATTGGTTCTAGTGTGGTTTAGAGGAGATGTTATGTTATTAACACATTCATATTAGTTCTAGTATTGTTTAGATGATATGTTATGTTATTAACACATTCCTATTAGTTCTAGTGTTGTTTAGAGGAGATGTTATGTTACTTACACATTGCTATTGGTTCTAGTGTGGTTTAGAGGGGATGTTATGTTATTAACACATTCCTATTGGTTCTAGTGTGGTTTAGAGGAGATGTTATGTTATTAACACATTCCTACTAGTTCTGTTGTAGTTTAGAGGAGATGTTGTGTTACTTACACATTCCTATTAGTTCTATTGTAGTTTAGATGAGATGTTATGTTATTAACACATTCCTATTAGTTCTAGTGTGGTTTAGAGGAGATGTTATGTTACTTACACATTCCTATTAGTTCTATTGTAGTTTAGAGGAGATGTTATGTTATCAACACATTCCTATTAGTTCTATTGTAGTTTAGAGGAGATGTTATGTTATTAACACATTCATGTTAGTTCTAGTATTGTTTAGATGACATGTTATGTTATTAACACATTCCTATTAGTTCTATTGTAGTTTAGAGGAGATGTTATGTTATTAACACATTCCTACTAGTTCTGTTGTAGTTTAGAGGAGATGTTGTGTTACTTACACATTCCTATTAGTTCTATTGTAGTTTAGAGGAGATGTTATGTTATTAACACATTCCTATTAGTTCTAGTGTGGTTTAGAGGAGATGTTATGTTACTTACACATTCCTATTAGTTCTATTGTAGTTTAGAGGAGATATTATGTTATCAACACATTCCTATTAGTTCTATTGTAGTTTAGAGGAGATGTTATGTTATTAACACATTCCTATTAGTTCTATTGTAGTTTAGAGGAGATGTTATGTTACTTACACTCTCCTATTAGTTCTATTGTAGTTTAGAGGAGATGTTATGTTATTAACACATTCCTATTAGTTCTATTGTAGTTTAGACGAGATATTATGTTACTTACACATTGCTATTGGTTCTAGTGTGGTTTAGAGGGGCTGTTATGTTATTAACACATTCCTATTGGTTCTAGTGTGGTTTAGGCTTGATGCTATGTTATTAACACATTCCTATTAGTTCTATTGTAGTTTAGACGAGATATTATGTTATTAACACATTTTTATTAGTTCTAGAGTGGTTTAGAGAAGATGTTATGTTACTTACACATTCCTATTAGTTCTAGTGTAGTTTAGAGGAGATGTTATGTTACTTACACATTGCTATTGGTTCTAGTGTGGTTTAGAGGAGATGTTATGTTATTAACACATTCATATTAGTTCTAGTATTGTTTAGATGACATGTTATGTTATTAACACATTCCTATTAGTTCTAGTGTGGTTTAGAGGAGATGTTATGTTACTTACACATTCCTGTTAGTTCTATTGTAGTTTAGAGGAGATGTTATGTTACTTACACATTGCTATTGGTTCTAGTGTGGTTTAGAGGAGATGTTATGTTATTAACACATTCATATTAGTTCTAGTATTGTTTAGATGACATGTTATGCTATTAACACATTCCTATTAGTTCTAGTGTGGTTTAGAGGAGATGTTATGTTACTTACACATTCCTATTAGTTCTATTGTAGTTTAGAGGAGATGTTATGTTATCAACACATTCCTGTTAGTTCTATTGTAGTTTAGAGGAGATGTTATGTTATTAACACATTCATATTAGTTCTAGTGTGGTTTAGAGGAGATGTTATGTTATTAACACATTCTTATTAGTTCTAGAGTGGTTTAGAGAAGATGTTATGTTACTTACACATTCCTATTAGTTCTAGTGTAGTTTAGAGGAGATGTTATGTTACTTACACATTGCTTTTGGTTCTAGTGTGGTTTAGAGGAGATGTTATGTTATTAACACATTCATATTAGTTCTAGTGTGGTTTAGAGGAGATGTTATGTTATTAACACATTCATATTAGTTCTAGTATTGTTTAGATGACATGTTATGTTATTAACACATTCCTATTAGTTCTAGTGTAGTTTAGAGGAGATGTTATGTTACTTACACATTGCTATTGGTTCTAGTGTGGTTTAGAGGGGATGTTATGTTATTAACACATTCCTATTGGTTCTAGTGTGGTTTAGAGGAGATGTTATGTTATTAACACATTCCTACTAGTTCTGTTGTAGTTTAGAGGAGATGTTGTGTTATTAACACATTCCTATTAGTTCTATTGTAGTTTAGATGAGATGTTATGTTATTAACACATTCCTATTAGTTCTAGTGTGGTTTAGAGGAGATGTTATGTTACTTACACATTCCTATTAGTTCTATTGTAGTTTAGAGGAGATGTTATGTTATCAACACATTCCTATTAGTTCTATTGTAGTTTAGAGGAGATGTTATGTTATTAACACATTCTTATTAGTTCTATTGTAGTTTAGAGGAGATGTTATGTTACTTACACATTGCTATTGGTTTTAGTGTGGTTTAGAGGAGATGTTATGTTATTAACACATTCATATTAGTTCTAGTATTGTTTAGATGACATGTTATGTTATTAACACATTCCTATTAGTTCTAGTGTAGTTTAGAGGAGATGTTATGTTACTTACACATTGCTATTGGTTCTAGTGTGGTTTAGAGGAGATGTTATGTTATTAACACATTCATATTAGTTCTAGTATTGTTTAGATGACATGTTATGTTATTAACACATTCCTATTAGTTCTAGTGTTGTTTAGAGGAGATGTTATGTTACTTACACATTGCTGTTGGTTCTAGTGTGGTTTAGAGGGGATGTTATGTTATTTATACGTTTTTGATAATAATGTTATTAGTTAATTGATTGATTACTTGTATGTCACAATCTCGATACCCAAACCTAAGAAAACCTCTGAATTTCAGTTTCTACCAGAATATTTATTCGCCATGTATTAGGGTCAGTAAAGGTTAAAATCAATCTAGAAATGAAATTAAAATGCCCTTTAATTTCATTAGAAGTCGTTTTTATTTCTCATAAACTATCATGATCGCTTAGAATGTAAATTGGTTAGGTTCTGAAAGTTAGATATGTGTAACAAAATTAGATGTCTATATTAAAGCGTAATGTGGCCCCAAAACACAAAGTTATGTTGTGTTTAAATATTTCACTATTTTCGGTAAATCATATTTCCAGATTTCTGTTGACATATTTTTCTTATGTTACACTACTATGAGATGAAAATTTGATAATCTTAATAAATATGAAGTAATGATATTGGAATGACACTAGTGAATAAACCAGAACAACTGAAATATTTTATGGGTGCTTTATTTGGTTTTTGTTTCCGCCATGTTGGATTATGCACTGAGCGTAGGATTGTTAATAGTATAAATACTGAAAGATATTTTTGAATGGCTTCATCTATAATTACCTGACGTTGCAATCGGATTACATGTACTCAAAGTACTTTTAAAAGATGTTAGGCCTCTTGGTTTTCAAATATTGTTTTGGCTTTTGTCATTTAGACATCACATTTGAAAACATTCAGATGCGATTTTATTAACCCTTGAAGACTTTGTAGGACAATATTAAATCGTTTGGTTTTATATTGTTATTAATGTTTTCACTGTTACATTTACTATTGTTGTAAGAATTATTTTAGAATTTTGTAATGCTTATTTGTGTATAAAAGACATGTTAATGCTTTCAATAAACGATATTTTAAAATTAAAAGCAAAATAACAAATTTGTTTGTATATTATTAACCATTAATAGTTTAAATTGTGAATTCTTACTAATGTTAAAGCTGTTACGCTAATTGATTGTTGTAATAATATTATTTATTTATTTTTAATCATATATTGTTACTAACCTGTTACACAAATTATTCTTTTTTCTGGCAAGAATAATTTGCTGATGTAGCATTTCGTAATGTCTGTGTCTTGTTTCTACAGATAAAACTAGTAAATATCAGAGCAGACGACATCGTCGATGCCAACCCCAAACTTACATTAGGCCTAATCTGGACGATTATTTTACACTTCCAGGTAAGTCCCGCGAAATTATTTTCCGTTACTTATTTCGAGATACGTGAGTTTGATAATTTAATACTGAGGTTTATTCTGAACTCTGTACTCAGTAGTTTCATAAGTATCTGATTATTTAATCACCGAAGAATGAATGCTATTCTTAGTGTTCTCGTTTGTTGAGTTTACGTACCGCGCATGTAAGTACTGAAGTTTTTTTATTTCTTTGATAACATCGTTTTTTTGTTTGTTTGTTTTTGCCAGGTAAAAATGATATGACCTAGTGTAGTTGAATTCAGCTACAATGTCATGTGCTTTTAAAGATAGTTTTGTAATGATAAATAACTAGATAAATGCTAAGCCTTTTTCCCCTTCCTTATCAACCACTCCAGAAGGAGAAGAGGCTATTAATGGTGGGTTAAGTACATATGCTAAAGCCATAAAAAACCCAACAAGAAATGAATGTCAGGATTTGAAACAAGGTCAAACTGAATGACGTGGAACCCAGTCAAATCTGGAGACGACTTGAATGAGCAGTGAAGGAAACTTTATCACAAATTTAACATGGTAACAAATGTAGAACATATCGACGAAACCTGGTGGTGCCAGATCTTGTCGAAACGTTCGACGTTTGTTACTATGTTAAATTTGTAATAAATGTTTCTTTATTACCCAATCAAACCGTTACGGACTTTTAGGTTAACAGTTTTATAGCCAGCCTGCTGAACATTTTAGGTGGTCAGACTTGTGTGAAATCAGATCAAGCACGAGAAATGTCGTTCTTATCGTCAGCTTGCTAAATAACATAATAACGAGAAAAATAGACTGTTTAAAACAAGGGGAATTATTTACTAACATTCTTGAACCAAACGTTCCTAGTTTTGTCTTTAGTTACATTAAATGTATAATGAAATTATGTGGATTTGGCTAGACTAGCATTTAAAAAGATTGGAATATCTGAAACAAACAAACTTCGAAGGATGGACTAGGTGTGGTTAGCGAACTCGAACTATGAATCCAAGGGTTCCTGGTTCACGCCCCTTCGCTGCATCATTGTGTTTTACACTTTGGGGCTGTGTGTACCCTATAGCATGCCAGTCAGTCTTACAGATCACGAGTAGTGGCAGTAGCCCAAAAGTTGGTGGTGGGTGCTGTTGACTGGCTGTATCCCTCCAGCCTGTCGATTCTATGTTAAGTACGGATGTTCGAAAATTTGTTTTGCTCGAAAATTCTAAAATAAAGACTAAATAAGATGCAATTTGTGAGCGAAACATTATTTTTTAAGAACGGTTATTCTTTCTTGAATTTCGCCCAGAGCTCCACGTGGCCTGTACTCTAGCTGCCCCTAATTCAGAAGTAATAGACCGAGCCTGCGTCTCGTATAACATGTATATACTATGTATACTTTAGGTATACCAGCCGATTTCCGTGGCGACAGTGCATTAAATCCGCGTGTGACGTTTTCATGACGCCATAGTAATACCCTGAAAATGGAGAAGAATAAAGTTCTCCATAACAGAAAACGGAGACGAAACAGGAAAATTGTAACCCCTATTGCAAATATATATATATACACAGGATAAAAATTTCGCGAAGTTGAGGGTTGCATATTGCGTAATAAAACGTTTTTTCCATTATCATCTAAGCAAGAGTTCTATTATAGTAGGATACTATACATATTGCTTCCTCATACCAATTGTTACCATATTACTTAATAATATTTGTTAAACAGGTTTTGAAAATCCTTTATTTTAAACTTGTAATTTCAGATATTTTACAAACCTGCTGAAACTCACGTCTTAAGTTTTATATATATTAATCGTTTTAAAAACAGTTAATGGAAATAACAGCAGATAATCTGCCATAAAACTAACAGAGATACAAGATTTCCCTTTTATTTATGTTTTATCAACACTGATATTATTTTAAGATTAGTCTGCCAGACTAACTGGCGAAAACGTACGTTAACTTCTAATCAGAGCAAGCATCGAACTTTGGACGAAACTGGAAATCGGTATAGCTAATTAAATACACGTTTCTTACATTTATATAGATAATATATCTTCATTATTTACATACTCAAACCGTTACAGATAATATATCTTCATTATTTACATACCCAAACCGTTACAGATAATATATCTTCATTATTTAGATACTCAAACCGTTACAGATAATATATCTTCATTGTTTACATACCCAAACCGTTACAGATAATATATCTTCATTGTTTACATACCCAAACCGTTACAGATAATATATCTTCATTGTTTACATACCCAAACCGTTACAGATAATATATCTTCATTGTTTACATACCCAAACCGTTACAGATAATATATCTTCATTGTTTACATACCCAAACCGTTACAGATAATATATCTTCATTGTTTACATACCCAAACCGTTACAGATAATATATCTTCATTGTTTACATACTCAAACCGTTACAGATAATATATCTTCATTGTTTACATACCCAAACCGTTACAGATAATATATCTTCATTATTTACATACCCAAACCGTTACAGATAATATATCTTCATTATTTACATACCCAAACCGTTACAGATAATATATCTTCATTATTTACCTACTCAAACCGTTACAGATAATATATCTTCATTATTTACATACTCAAACCGTTACAGATAATATATCTTCATTATTTAGATACCCAAACCGTTACAGATAATATATCTTCATTCTTTACATACCCAAACCGTTACAGATAATATATCTTCATTATTTACGTATCCAAACCGTTACAGATAATATATCTTCATTATTTACCTACTCAAACCGTTACAGATAATATATCTTCATTCTTTACATACCCAAACCGTTACAGATAATATATCTTCATTATTTAGATACCCAAACCGTTACAGATAATATATCTTCATTATTTAGATACCCAAACCGTTACAGATAATATATCTTCATTGTTTACATACCCAAACCGTTACAGATAATATATCTTCATTGTTTACATACCCAAACCGTTACAGATAATATATCTTCATTGTTTACATACCCAAACCGTTACAGATAATATATCTTCATTATTTAGATACCCAAACCGTTACAGATAATATATCTTCATTATTTAAATACTCAAACAGTTACAGATAATATATCTTCATTATTTACATACTCAAACCGTTACAGATAATATATCTTCATTATTTAAATACTCAAACCGTTACAGATAATATATCTTCATTATTTACATACTCAAACCGTTACAGATAATATATCTTCATTATTTAAATACTCAAACCGTTACAGATAATATATCTTCATTATTTAAATACTCAAACCGTTACAGATAATATATCTTCATTATTTACCTACTCAAACCGTTACAGATAATATATCTTCATTGTTTACATACCCAAACCGTTACAGATAATATATCTTCATTATTTAGATACCCAAACCGTTACAGATAATATATCTTCATTATTTACATACCCAAACCGTTACAGATAATATATCTTCATTATTTACGTATCCAAACCGTTACAGATAATATATCTTCATTGTTTACATACCCAAACCGTTACAGATAATATATCTTCATTGTTTACATACCCAAACCGTTACAGATAATATATCTTCATTGTTTACATACTCAAACCGTTACAGATAATATATCTTCATTGTTTACATACCCAAACCGTTACAGATAATATATCTTCATTATTTACATACCCAAACCGTTACAGATAATATATCTTCATTATTTACATACCCAAACCGTTACAGATAATATATCTTCATTATTTACCTACTCAAACCGTTACAGATAATATATCTTCATTATTTACATACTCAAACCGTTACAGATAATATATCTTCATTATTTAGATACCCAAACCGTTACAGATAATATATCTTCATTCTTTACATACCCAAACCGTTACAGATAATATATCTTCATTATTTACGTATCCAAACCGTTACAGATAATATATCTTCATTATTTACCTACTCAAACCGTTACAGATAATATATCTTCATTCTTTACATACCCAAACCGTTACAGATAATATATCTTCATTATTTAGATACCCAAACCGTTACAGATAATATATCTTCATTATTTAGATACCCAAACCGTTACAGATAATATATCTTCATTGTTTACATACCCAAACCGTTACAGATAATATATCTTCATTGTTTACATACCCAAACTGTTACAGATAATATATCTTCATTGTTTACATACCCAAACCGTTACAGATAATATATCTTCATTATTTAGATACCCAAACCGTTACAGATAATATATCTTCATTATTTAAATACTCAAACAGTTACAGATAATATATCTTCATTATTTACATACTCAAACCGTTACAGATAATATATCTTCATTATTTAAATACTCAAACCGTTACAGATAATATATCTTCATTATTTACATACTCAAACCGTTACAGATAATATATCTTCATTATTTAAATACTCAAACCGTTACAGATAATATATCTTCATTATTTAAATACTCAAACCGTTACAGATAATATATCTTCATTATTTACCTACTCAAACCGTTACAGATAATATATCTTCATTGTTTACATACCCAAACCGTTACAGATAATATATCTTCATTATTTAGATACCCAAACCGTTACAGATAATATATCTTCATTATTTACATACCCAAACCGTTACAGATAATATATCTTCATTATTTACGTATCCAAACCGTTACAGATAATATATCTTCATTATTTACATACTCAAACCGTTACAGATAATATATCTTCATTATTTAGATATCCAAACCGTTACAGATAATATATCTTCATTCTTTACATACCCAAACCGTTACAGATAATATATCTTCATTATTTAGATACCCAAACCGTTACAGATAATATATCTTCATTTTTTACATACCCAAACCGTTACAGATAATATATCTTCATTATTTAGATACCCAAACCGTTACAGATAATATATCTTCATTATTTACCTACTCAAACCGTCACAGATAATTTATCGTCCTTATTTAGATACCCAAACCGTTACAGATAATATATCTTCATTATTTAGATACCCAAACCGTTACAGATAATATATCTTCATTATTTAGATACCCAAACCGTTACAGATAATATATCTTCATTATTTAAATACCCAAACCGTTACATATAATATATCTTCATTATTTAGATACCCAAACCGTTACAGATAATATATCTTCATTATTTAGATACCCAAACCGTTACAGATAATATATCTCCATTATTTACATACTCAAACCGTTACAGATAATATATCTTCATTATTTAAATACTCAAACCGTTACAGATAATATATCTTCATTATTTAAATACTCAAACCGTTACAGATAATATATCTTCATTATTTAAATACTCAAACCGTTACAGATAATATATCTTCATTATTTAGATACCCAAACCGTTACAGATAATATATCTTCATTATTTAAATACTCAAACCGTTACAGATAATTTATCTTCCTTATTTAGATACCCAAACCGTTACAGATAATATATCTTCATTATTTAGATACCCAAACCGTTACAGATAATATATCTTCATTATTTAAATACTCAAACCGTTACAGATAATATATCTTCATTATTTAAATACTCAAACCGTTACAGATAATATATCTTCCTTATTTACATACTCAAACCGTCACAGATAATTTATCTTCCCTATTTAGATACCCAAACCGTTACAGATAATATATCTTCATTATTTAGATACCCAAACCGTTACAGATAATATATCTTCATTATTTAGATACCCAAACCGTTACAGATAATATATCTTCATTATTTAAATACTCAAACTGTTACAGATAATATATCTTCATTATTTAAATACTCAAACCGTTACAGATAATATATCTTCATTATTTAAATACTCAAACCGTTACAGATAATATATCTTCATTATTTAGATACCCAAACCGTTACAGATAATATATCTTCATTATTTAGATACCCAAACCGTTACAGATAATATATCTTCATTATTTACATACTCAAACCGTTACAGATAATATATCTTCATTATTTAAATACTCAAACCGTTACAGATAATATATCTTCATTATTTAAATACTCAAACCGTTACAGATAATATATCTTCCTTATTTACATACTCAAACCGTCACAGATAATTTATCTTCCTTATTTAGATACCCAAACCGTTACAGATAATATATCTTCATTATTTAGATACCCAAACCGTTACAGATAATATATCTTCATTATTTAGATACCCAAACCGTTACAGATAATATATCTTCATTATTTAGATACCCAAACCGTTACAGATAATATATCTTCATTATTTAGATACCCAAACCGTTACAGATAATATATCTTCATTATTTAGATACCGAAACCGTTACAGATAATATATCTTCATTATTTACATACTCAAACCGTTACAGATAATATATCTTCATTATTTAAATACTCAAACCGTTACAGATAATATATCTTCATTATTTAAATACTCAAACCGTTACAGATAATATATCTTCCTTATTTACATACTCAAACCGTCACAGATAATTTATCTTCCTTATTTAGATACCCAAACCGTTACAGATAATATATCTTCATTATTTAGATACCCAAACCGTTACAGATAATATATCTTCATTATTTAGATACCCAAACCGTTACAGATAATATATCTTCATTATTTAGATACCCAAACCGTTACAGATAATATATCTTCATTATTTAGATACCCAAACCGTTACAGATAATATATCTTCATTATTTAGATACCGAAACCGTTACAGATAATATATCTTCATTATTTACATACTCAAACCGTTACAGATAATATATCTTCATTATTTAAATACCCAAACCGTTACAGATAATATATCTTCATTATTTAGATACCCAAACCGTTACAGATAATATATCTTCATTATTTAAATACCCAAACCGTTACAGATAATATATCTTCATTATTTAGATACCCAAACCGTTACAGATAATATATCTTCATTATTTAGATACCCAAACCGTTACAGATAATATATCTTCATTATTTAAATACCCAAACCGTTACAGATAATATATCTTCATTATTTAGATACCCAAACCGTTACAGATAATATATCTTCATTATTTAAATACTCAAACCGTTACCAATATTTCCGGCCTGTTTTTAGGCCTCATTTTACATTTGTTTTTATTTAACCTTTTTGGGAACATAAAATTTAGGTTTTGTATTATATTATTTCATTTTTAACTGTTGTTAAACGAAATTTTAGTAAATAAGATGTATGTAAAAATTTGTTATTGATTCTTGAAAGAAGCTGTTACGTCACTATATGGTAAATACGAATGAAGTGCTAACTGAGGGGACACAACCCACGCCATCTTTGAACCATCGATTCTTAGTTATACGTTATATTAAAGGTTTGGTAATTGGAATAATTTATTTTCAGATAAGAGTACACCACAAATTGAACCTTTTTTATTTTAAATACGTCTGTCTCTTTGTTACTTTCTTCCAAACTATTAAATCATTAATTACTCGTGAATACTTTACAACATAAAATAGTGGAAGTAATTACAATTATTCTTCTGATTGAACACTGCTTTCTTATTAGAATTTTTTGCACTTTTTAAAAGCGTAATTCCATTATCAATACTTTGTTTTTTCACCACTAGATGGCAGGGTAAAACTTTTGTTAACCAATGACCGAATTATTTTATACGTGTGCCACATGCATACAGATATATCAAACAGTTCGTCTGCTATATTATATCAAATAATATATTAGGCACAATGCCATAATATTATTCGTGCGCATAAATTAATTTAGGTTACTATGAGGTGAATTAAAAAGAACTAAAAAAAACACAGATCTTATAACGTTCGAACTGGTTTTAAAGGAAATACATATTTTTGTTTCACTAATCATATATTTGACAACTCCTCAAGAAATGGCTTCAAATAACTGTTCATTGTGGACTGTCAGTGGCTGTAGTGTTTTGAATGTATATTTTTAAACTACAGTTCAAGTGCTAGTATATTTTATTCAATAAAGATAATCGTCGCAGTTTTCGTACTCGGAATTTATCGCCACGCCTAATGAGATCACATAGTAGTTCCTGTTGTTAGTTTACAAACACTTGAGATTGCAGCTATTAAAATAGGTGTTGGCTTCACTCAGGGACGTGGATGACGTACTGGTACATGTAGAACTATATTGTTTAACATATTCCCAAAGACGCGTTAGCTCAAACGTTTCTTTGTATCGCACCTAAGCAACGGCCTTTGTGTCGATATAACTCGAACACTGGACACACTTTGTTGAGAAATTTTAAAGAATTGTTTTAAAAGAACTTTCAACAAAGTTATCTGTGTCTTACGCATTTAGATTTGGGTTTCCATGGTTTGTTAGAATTAGATTTATGATTGTTATGGTTTGAGCGAACTGTCTCAATTTGTTACACGAGACTTGTCAAAGACACGAACACTAGAAATAATTTTGTGTTGTTAAAGTGATCCACCTGTGACTCTGCCGTTAACTTTATTGCTTATAACGCTAACATTCGAGGTTTGATCCTTGCGATAATACAGCTCAGGTAGACCTTCTTCGAAGGTGACCGAAGAAGGTCGAAACGTTGTTCGTTCCTCTATATTAAAAAAAAAGTTCTCAACCCAAACGAGCCGTTTTTACATATATATTTTTCTCTACAAGCGGGTTTTCTCGACATCACTAAGTTCTGTAGGTTATTTATACGTTCAACCACTGGTCGTCATTCATATTTTTATGGTTGTGTAAAAAACATCACACAACCTCCAATTTGCCCCTGCTGTTTTCCTGAAACTTAGAGTTATTTGTTTTTACTTTGCTGTTGAGAATTGGTGAAGAGAAAGACAACAAGGTTCGTGTTGAGTCAGACCGGTTACTTGACCAATAGGCGAGTTGATGGGTGGTCTAGTCTCTGCCGCCTGTTTCCTGTTGGTTCATATCTATACGTTTACCTCCAATCAAATCATTGTCAACGATTTGAAATACATAATTACTGAACTAGGAGAGAAAATATATCCAAATGATGATTACTCGTCACATTTCACTGTTTATACAGTCTGTAAAAGTTCCCCCACACCATCAGTAGCAGTTACAAATATATAACCACAACTAATAGAATAAGTGAGTACTGCCAAAATATAGAATTAATATAACATAACAACAACCCAACTAGTGACTTTCACAAAATTAACAAAATACAAAAAAGAACAGAACACTTCTTCAGACTGCTACATCCGATAAATTTCTCGGGTTAACATTTTATTCAAAACTAACCTGGATAAACCACTTAAATAATATTAGAACCCAAATATGGCGAAGAACAAACTATAGTAGTAGTCTAACTGGTAAAAACAATGGAGCAACAGCCGACAACATATTAAAAATCTACAAAACATACATCCAACCTGTAAATAAACATACAGCCCCAGCATTGGTAGACGTAACAAAAAATAGTAAAAACCAAATTACAAAGAACACAAACCACATTACTTACAACAGTCTCCAGAAACTACTTCTCCTGATTTTATACACAAATATTGAAACACAGAAACTGTAACAGATAGACTACATTAAATTATTTCGATAAAAATTGTTGAAAAACTGACTTATTATGTGAACTAGACAAACACGGCATACATAATAAAGGTAATGCTGAGCACTTTTCTCCAGTGAATATATGTACAAGAAATAAAAATAGGCCACCAACGTAGTGAACTAAAGTCCACATTAGTTTTAGACTTAATTAAAAATCATTGTAGGTTATTTATGTAAATGTTCTTGGTTTAAGTCCATAACTACTGAAAGTGTAAAAGATTACGGAACGTTTGAGAGAAGTGATAGCTTTACATAAATGTATATCAAGATAATACATGAAACATGCCCTGAGAGGGGCCTAAGTTAGTGCGGGTTACTCATGCATTATTTATAAATACATTTATCAGAAGCTGTACTAGAGATCAGGTGAACCTGACCCTTCGAGTCTTTATACTGACAAAGATAGCAAGAGAAATTGTTTATGTGAACGATTATATCAGATACAAGCTAACCATACTGACGAGTTGTTTAACATATAGTACAAATAAGTTGTTTAACAGATAGCAGCGACGAGCTGTTTCATTAATACACAGTTGTGGTTTGTTGTTTAACAGACAGTAATGGTAAGTTATTTACCACACAGTAGTGACGAGCTGTTTAATTAATACACAGTTGTGGTTTGTTGTTTAACAGACAGTAATGGTAAGTTGTTTACCACACAGTAGTGACGAGCTGTTTAATTAATACACAGTTGTGGTTTGTTGTTTACCACACAGTAGTGACGAGCTGTTTAATTAATACACAGTTGTGGTTTGTTGTTTACCACACAGTAGTGACGAGCTGTTTAATTAATACACAGTTGTGGTTTGTTGTTTACCACACAGTAGTGACGAGCTGTTTAATTAATACACAGTTGTGGTTTGTTGTTTACCACACAGTAGTGACGAGCTGTTTAATTAATACACAGTTGTGGTTTGTTGTTTACCACACAGTAGTGACGAGCTGTTTAATTAATACACAGTTGTGGTTTGTTGTTTACCACACAGTAGTGACGAGCTGTTTAATTAATACACAGTTGTGGTTTGTTGTTTACCAGACAGTAGTAACGAGCTGTTTAATTAATAAACAGTTGTGGTTAGTTGTTTAACAGACAGTAATGGTAAGTTGTTTACCACACAGTAGTGACGAGCTGTTTAATTAATAGACGGTTGTGGTTAGTTGTTTAACAGATAATACTCGCCATTGGAAATGGAATACGCTGTTTTTTTCGGCATCTAGAATACATACAAAGTTATATAAATTAATGTAACTGTAATCTATATTTAGAGTGAACATTAAATACATGTTACACATGTTTATTGTTACTCGTACCATGATTTCTCACAGGAATTCTTGGAAACTTTCTATTAGTTACCACATCCACAACACAGTTAATAATGGTTACGTAGACTTGGTTGTCACTTTGTTCCTGTCAGAACTAACTTGCAGAAGACGTTAAAAGGGTTGGGGTTGTTGACAAAAAAAAAATCACTTTTCTACCATCTCAAGGCAAGACTGTTTTGGTAGGTGGGGTGGAGATTATACGAGGGACTACGGGTTGTCTCTGGTAAACGTAGGGTAAAAAAACAACAACAAAGATCGGTAAGAAGTAAACAGATGCTGTGCTGTTCTTATCCGTCCTGTAAAGAATTCTAAAATATAAAACTAAATATTGAATTCTTACATATTAACACTTAATAACTTTTAAGTAAACACCTAAAAGTTGCCACTAGTTTTACAAATGAGATTATGTTTATTTCATAATAAATTGCAGTTTTGGAATCAGGCGTTTCTTTTAGTGGTTATGAACAGTTTTTATGGTTAAGAAAAGAGGTGCTTTTCGGACATAAGAGCAGAAACACAGAGGCTTGAGCCCAACTCACCCATTCCCTGTGTCTTTCAGTGACGTAAGCATAAATCAGTTTTCTCACGTGAGGACCCCCTGAGTTCTGTCTGTCTATACGTTCGTGTCTACAAATAAAATGTAAGCTAAAAAAAATTATTACAACTACATGTCGGTGTAAAATAAAGGTATCCAGTAAGTTCTTGTATTACGTGCTATCAAACACGGTAAAAATAAACACACCGATAATAATTACACTTAACTGAAATCAAATACTTGTTTTTGTAGACCATTCAGAAGAGGTATTTTGATAGAAAATTACTTCACTTGTTATGTTATACTGGTCTTTATTTATATTAGACACGAACATGCTGACCTTGTCAACTTGATATTTGTCTCAAACTTCTTGCTATTTGTTTAAAGACTCGATAAAGGACGTTTATCATAATTCAAAAGGTAAAAAAAGACCTTTATTATAATTCATGATTAGGATGCCTTTATTGTACTTTATGTGCTTGTTTTTTAACTGAAATTAAAAAATATGTAACTCACGTCAACGTTCCATGTCTAAGACATTGGAGAAATGTTACGTGGAAACCCTATAATCCATGTACAGTATTACCCTTTAAATGGGTGTCTGTTAGAAAGATAGTTTTGGAATGTTATTCGTGTCTTACGACTGAGCGTGGCCTAGTGGTTAGCGTGCCGGGATGAGAATCCCTGAGCATCGCTCCACATTTTTCAGCTGTGGGTTCGTTATAAGAGTGACAGTTATTCGATTCAAAGAGTTTGGATAATGTCCTTTTGGCCATATGTCCGGCTAATCGCCTAGTGGCTACCTTCTCTCCTATCAATAGTCCGGAGTCCAGAGTGTAATCCAGCTTTTAAAATACAAGCATTTTTAGGTTATAAAAAATTTAAAATTACATAAAATTTTCAGGGAGTAGTTGTATTACATACCATTTTCAGGGCTAGCAGTGTGCTTATTTCTCAACTGAATAGCTGTCGTTTGTTATCAACACTTTACAAAAATATGGTGTCGCAATTTGTTTTCTTCAAATACCAGGCTGTTGGCTGAGAAATCAAGATATTGTTTTCGTTTTTCTTTGTGGCTGTGTTGACAGTAACTTTACAACAGAGCAACACGAACTGTTGTTATTGTATACAAGTCGAACAAAGTTCACTGTTCGTACTATGCGCGACAACATGTGCGAAAACATGCATGACCACAACACCAAAGTGTACAGAGTGAGAGGTGTATGTTCACATTCCGAAACAGGTTCACACCCTGTAGTCTGGATGCCAGGTATTAACTTGTACATTTCTCAAAACTGTCGTCCTGTGTAAGCTTTATTTTTTGGGATTTACTAAATCGAAATGTTTGATTTATAACAATAACTTTTAGCCAACTACCTTTAAAACAAGACACACACGGATAGCAGAAAGTAGGGTTACGATGTTGATACCACACATGCGTAAAAATATGAGAATTTAACCCTAACAATATATACAACAAAGATAGAATATATGGTTTGAAATTTAACATTCCACTTTAGTTAAGGTGTGAAATTCTACACCCTAACAATCTACATACTAAAGAGAGACAGAAAGTAGAATTTCAAGTTTAACACCCTCGAGTTTTGTTTGTTTCTTGTGATAAAAGTTTTATTCCATATTGAAGAGAATAAATATATGTACAAAACTGAAAGAACATTTACGTTCGATCATTTATTAAAACTTCCACAGATCGGAATATAATCAACTGTAATTTGACCCCAATTGGGCCTGGCATGGCCAGATGGGTTAAGACGTTTATCTCGTATTCTGAGGGTCGTGGGTTCGAATCTCTGTCGCAGCAAACATGCTCGCCCTTTCAGTCTTGGGAGCGTTATGAAGTACGACCAATCCCAGTATTCGTTGGTAAAACAGTAGCCCAAGAATTGGCGGTGGGTGGTGATGACTAGCTGCCTTCCCTCTGGTCTTACACTGCTAAATTAGGGACGGCTAGCGCAGATAGCCCTCGTGCAACTTTACGCGAAATTCAAAACAAACAATTGACCCTAATTTACTAGCTGTTGTACAGTACGTATCACTCAATAGTTTCCGAATGAATCACAGCTGTCAACCTCGTGAAGTAGCTGTACGTTTACCGGCACGTGTCGTTTTCTGAAAGTACTTAACTTACCCACTGCCCCACAACTGTGGGCTGAAACTCACGTGGGCTCCATTTAAGGGCGTTTCCGTTCTATTTGGTTTTGTTAGATCTAGTAATTGATTTAATAAATTGCTCAATTATCACCCTACCATTACGACTACGGCAGTACATTTATTTTTTGTTACACCAGTTAATTTAATCGACAAGTACTGCTATCAGTGAAGGAATTTTAACTGAGACGTTTTAAAGTCTTCTCCATTTCAGTTATCACATAAACACCAGTTTGAGAACTGAAGACTTACTAGTACCATTGAAACCCCACATGTAGTAGAATGAAAGAAAAAACAACAACAACAACAACAAAAAATCTGAATATGGCTTCCGAGACTGGGACAACGTCACGGTAGGGGTGAGGAGGTAGCATGAGCCACCTCAGCTATTTTGTACCTCCCTTTCCAATTTTTCCACTGAAATTTACAACCTACAGAATAGCGTGGCACTGGCGGCATATCACCTGTGGGGTGACATGTGGTCTTTCAGGCGTTTTTGGTACCCCTACCTACTTTTTATAGTCTGGTGATTACAAATATATAGCATACCCTCGGGTACCAGGCAACTGTAGACGAGAGAAAACCCGCACATTGAAATCCATCAATGTGATAACTGCCACGACTTCTATATTGGAGAAACAAGTAGAAAAATGGAAACCAGATTCAAAGAACATAAAAAGTCACCTTCACACGTTTTCGAACACTGCAAGTCAAATAAACACAACATAACCATAGAAAACACTCAAATACTAAACAAAGAAACAAACATAAACAAACGCAAAATTAAAGAAGTCTTACTTATACAGCAACTTAAACCCAAAATAAACCAATACAAAGGAACACCTTTATACCTATATTAATATAATAAAATAAATAAAATTATATATTCAAACATCTAATACCGCCCTCTACATTCCGACACTCAGTTACACAACCCCTTTCAAACATGTGGTCAGTTACGAGTCAGTTACCTCTTTCTTTCTTTGTGAACCTGACGATGACCGAAGAAGGTCGAAACGTTGTTCGCTCTTCTATGTAAAATATTTTCTCAACCCAAATGAGCCGATTTTACATATATATTTCTCTACAAGTTGGTTTTCTCGACATCACTGATTATATAGTGTTTAGTTCTGTTCTCTTTTGTTTTGTTTTTGTTTTTTATATCAGAGTAAGAACCGAAAATGTTTGAAAGCTGCTTATTGTGAGTGACCATGGTAACATTGAGTGTAATAAAACAACCGAGATCATGAAAATATTCTGAATCAGATAGATATAATAATTTTAGAGATACTTGATTTATCTTTCACGACTATCTGCTTATCACTTTCAAAGTAAAGTCAAGACGTTCATTATCCTCTCCCAGAAACCCGTCCGTCTGTCATCGTTTCCCGCTCCTAGGATGACGTGACGTAAGTGCTAACGAGCATTACGTATAAAATGTGTTAATGCGCATAGTATTACAGTGAGTAATATGTTCGTCTTCAGTTAGTAGGTGGGATATAACAGCTTGGTTATGTTCTCTCTTCCCTCTCTAAAAAGACATGATTCGAAAGTAAAAACAGTAATATCTGCATGTATTTAGTATTGACTAAATCTGCAATAAAAATCGTTTAAGAGTTCTTTAATAACGGCCACAAATCACAAATATTTAGCAGATTGGTGTACGTTTCACAGATCTAGTTACTCCGTAAGAGACTCGTCAAACCACGACATAGCATAAAATTAGGATTGCACCAGAAAATTAGTTTACGTCAAAAGACACTACAATGTTATTGGGTGGGATCACGCTAGAGAGAGGACTAACAAAGACGGGTTGTGAAATAGGCTTAACAATGATGAGTTGTAAAGTAGGTTTAGTGACGACGGGTTGTGAAATAGGCTTAACAATGATGAGTTGTAAAGTAGGTTTAGTGACGACGGGTTGTGAAATAGGCTTAGCAGTGATGAGTTGTAAATGAGGTTTAGTGACGACGGGTTGTGAAATAGGCTTAGCAGTGATGAGTTGTAAATGAGGCTTAGTGACGACGGGTTGTGAAATAGGCTTAGCAGTGATGAGTTGTAAATGAGGCTTAGTGACGACGGGTTGTGAAATAGGCTTAGCAGTGATGAGTTGTAAATGAGGCTTAGTGACGACGGGTTGTGAAATAGGCTTAGCAGTGATGAGTTGTAAATGAGGCTTAGAGACGACGGGTTGTGAAGTACACTTAACGAAAACAGGCTATGAAGTAGGATAAGCGGAGATTGGTTATGAAGTAAGATATTTTGAAAGTAAAGACAGTGAAGACATTGTAGAATAGAACTGTTAAGTGGTAAAGCCAGAACTGATGTCTTATATTGCAGTATATTGTCAATAAAGGAATGTGGCAGTGTAGGGCTTTTGAAGTTTTGTCGTTGTTTTATTTTAAATATATATATATAAAACCATAAAACTGTGCAATGGGCTGTCTATACTGGGTCCACCACAGAAATCGAAATTAAAGGTTTAGCATTATAAACCTCTCAGCTTACCATTAATCTACCCGGGAAGGACGTGATTTTAAGTTTAAAAATGATAAAAAACATAAATGTTTCCGAACCTTTTACATAAAATGTAATTGTTCACCTGCTTCTTATTTTTAACAGTATTTAACTCAACGATGGTTGGTTTAGAATTGTACTGATTTATTTAATATGGTTGGGAGTTAACATGTTGTAACCGGACTACTGTCCTGCTCTTGGTTGATCATAGACACCGAATTTTTCTGTTTAGAAGCGGGTGAAAAGTATTCAGTTGTAATGCTTTTATTTGTTTTCCGGTTCATCTGGACAACTCTAAATCTTGTGAAATGATGAACTCGTAATAGCACTCGTATTTCATTTACTTAACTAGGCCTACAGTATCTCACTTCCTTTACTAGGGCTACATTCGTGAAGTATCTCGGTTACTTTAGTAGGCCTACATTCGTGAGTATTTCAATTATTTTACTAGGCCTACATTCGTAAGTATTTGAGTTATTTTACTGGGCCTATGTTTGTGAAAGTCTTCCACGTCTAACCTCGCTACCTTTCTCAACAATAAATTTAAGATTAACTTGGAATTTTTTTTTTATTCTTGTGTTTCTTGAATTTTTTGTCTGCGCCATTCGTGCGAGTAGTAACATTACTGACTAGTTTATCAAATCTGCTTTAAATTGGTATTGAAAATTTAGTTTATAATCTTATGTTTGTACTTGAACTGATACGTGTGTTTGGATGCTTCAGGTTAGTTTTCTTCCCTTTTCATGGATAGACAAACAGATAGAAAATGAAACGGATGAACTGTGATTGAGGTAGACGCACAAACATGTATATAGATGAGTAGGCGAAAGATCACAGACAGACACACGGTAGAAGTAGAACAGGAAAAACAAACATTTCAACAGATATAAAAAAAAAGAACAGGTTACACTATGTAAAGGCTTAACCGAACCTCTGTCTTACTGTTACACAACAGGAAATTCAGCATTAATATACGCATATCATTTATGTGGTTTCGATCCCGTCATTATCATCCGTACAAGTTGTTGAAGTTTCGAGTAACTGAGGTATAAAGGTATAAGACAATCCTGAAAATGTAACGTTTCTATTATCGGGTGTTAACCCTTGCCTGGAATAAAACATTCATGTTGCTTTGTAATTCGTGTTGGTGTGATACACGCTAATAATGGTTTGAACGAGCAGAGAAAAGTTGACCTAAAGAGACGCGTATTTGATGTCGCTCTGATATTTCTAATTTACTTGCGATAGATATTTGAAAAGAGAAGTGATACTGGACGTATTGCTTCGTGACGTACGTGGTAAAACGTTGTATTAGACTGTACAGTAACAAAACCTAAACCATGAGCAGGTGAGAACGGATTGATGGCAGAGAGGGCCACCTGGTGGAGTTTTATATTAAATTCGAATTAAAAGAAAATAAAGGTTTGCTTTTTGTCTAAAAACTACATTAAGACTCTTGAGATATATAGCGAGGCAAACATATATATATGTGTGTGTTTATACACAAATGTCGACATGTATACAGTTATATAGAGAGCTGATTTAAAACAACTTGTGTCAAAGACTGTTCATGTGGTGGAATACGATACCTTTTGTGGCTATCATCGATTCTATCAACTGTGTTGCTGGGTGTGACCGGTGAGTTTGAACAGAAACGTTGACCGATCTGGTTCAGTTGAGGTCACTTTGATTAAGTAAACATGATCTAATTTATTGACTCTGTTAAGTACTGTTTGTTTAGTTTTAAACTGTAAAAATCAGGGCTATCATATCTTACTTGTTCATAACCAAATATGAAGCTGTCGTAGGAGGACCGAGTACATCGTAGATCATTGGACGAGTTCACCCGAGATAGTCACGACGGCATGTCTCGTCTGACTTTAGTACCTAGGTTTGTTTTGTGATGTCGGCCTGTGTTTGAATGAAGTTTGTACGGAATGAAAGTAGAACAGTCTTGTGTCGATAGGCTTAGCTGTAAACAGGAAACCAGATGGATGTGACATCGTGTTCTGCTGGTGTCAGAGGCCCATCACATTAAACAGAAATATGGCACTCATGACGTCACAATACATTCAGTTGTGGTAGTTAAAACGCGATACTGGTGTGTAGCGGTTATTTCAAAATGACAGACAGAAGTGCCACGCTCGTGACCAAATATGATCATTTGTAATTAGTGATTTAATTAATAGAAGACTGTTAGCTAATGATACGATAATTTAGTCACGTGATCATATTTAGAGAAATTAAATAAAATGTTTGTGGTGGCTACAACCATGCATTGACATTAACTGAAAGTAAGTCGTATTTTGAAAGTGACGTCATTAACCGAGGATCCAGTCGTATCTAAATAATGACGTCATTATGTGAGTGTCAGATCATATTTTGGTATTAACATTGTTAAGCCACAGTTGCGCCCAACCTGCACCAAAATGTGTAATATCAAACACTCACCCTTAATTTTAAGTAACGGTTGTGGAATATTTTTCCAATATTTTTCAAGAAAATAATTATCTCTGTATCCGTCCATTCCTGCCCATCCTTTATCTGTTTCTTTTCATCCATCTCTCCATCTATCAAACCTCTATATCCGTCTATTTCATCCGTGCACCCATATTTTTATCCGTCCATTTATTACTATCCATCTCTGCGCATTAGATTTTCTCAGTATCTCTACATATTTGTCTGTCCGTCTGTAGTAATGGAAGTTACTTGCATATGTGTAGTCACTTAGCAACAGTGTGTAGCATAATGAAACAAACGGTTCCATAAATACAACAGTTTTAACCGTAATTCTTACGTCATCCACGTATAATACCGTGCTATGTGAGACGCTTGGTAATTAACATGCGTGCTAATGAAGCTAAAATTATTCGCCTTCTTTCACGGAAGGAAAAAAAAAAGAATCTGAGGTTATTCGTTGAACTCTTTCGTTTTGCACGTGGACGAACATCCGGGAGCTTGGTTAGAAAGTTTTAGCCTTACATGGATAACATGTTTGTTGCGTCATTGTCCTTACGGCTCCCTTCTGCGCTTAAAACTGCAATTCCGCCTACACGAGATGCAGAGCTCGTGCTCTCATTGTCAGTCACTACTACATTTAAGGGGTAAAAAATAACTAAATATCTTAGCTAACAAGCTGAATTAATTACTGTTGTTACCATGACAACGAGTCAGACATTTAAAAAAATAGGTGGTTTATGTGATTTAGTTAGTTTTTGATGGAGCTTTAGTATATGGTTTACATGATTTCTTTAGCACGAAGCTACACGATTATCTATCTATTTGCACTGTGCCTACTGTGAAAATCGAACTCAGAATTTTATTGTATAAAGTTTTCTGTAAAAGCCGTCTTTCTTAAATCACTGAGTTACTGGGGGAGGAGATAGCATAAGGCTTCGTTTGTTTGTGTAACTGGACGTATGAGTTTGAAAATTCCGGGTTCGCGACCCCTTGTCGAAAAAAGAACCGAGATCCATGGGTGCGCTGTTGTATTAATGGTCATTTCCCATTACTTAATCGGACGCCAGTAGCCCAGAAGAGTTGGCAGTGGATGCTATTGACTGGCTAGCTGCTTTCTCTTTTAGTCAAAATTAGAAACGTTCGATAACTGTTATGCAGCCTAGCTCACGAGGTAGAAAACAATATTTCTTTCATTTTGCAAATGTATAGTTTATAAAAAAATCTAGTTTGCCTCCGTACTCTGGCGTTCAGTTTGTGTTTCATTCTATTTATAATAAAGAGCTTTTACAATAAAATATAGAACATAATAAGTAACGAGTACTCATCCAAAGTTATCTTATGTTTGTTGTTGTTTCTCGATAAAGTAAATATTTACATCTTTATAAGTGAAGTGACCAGTAAGGAAGTTCAAACTTTGTAAAGTGTGAGGAACAAAGACTTAATTAGGGTTGACCAGCAAGGTTCGGACATTACGTTCCTCTTCAGGTTATGACCTCTCTCTCACTTTCTTTGTTTCTTTTACTTTTTAAACGGATGCGTAACATTTGACTTAACAGATAAAAAATTTAAACGAAGTTAATTGAAATTCCAGACATTTTTGTGTTTGATGTATTAAATTTTTAGTTGTAGTGGTTCGTTCTTTGATATAATTCAGTACTTGTTATTGGTGGAACTACATTCACTGTACACGGTTAATAACCGTAAAATATTCGGAATATGTGTTCGTCTACATATTAGCTATTGGCTACCACATAGAACTGCTTTTGGGTGTTAGGGTTTGGGTACCAAGCAGAGATCTACTTATGTATAAAGACTTGGCTACTAAAGAAACATCTGTTTATATGTAAAGACTTGGCTACTAAACAAACATCTGTTTATGTATGAAGACTTGGCTACTAAACAGAGATCTGCTTATGTGTAAAGACTTGGCTACCAAACAAACATCTGTTTATATGTAAAGACTTGTGTACTAAACAAACATCTGTTTATGTGTAAAGACTTGGCTACTAAACAAACATCTGTTTATATGTAAAGACTTGGCTATTAAACAAACATCTGTTTATGTATGAAGACTTGGCTACTAAACAGAGATCTGCTTATGTATAAAGACTTGGCTACCAAACAAACATCTGTTTATATGTAAAGACTTGTGTACTAAACAAACATCTGTTTATGTGTAAAGACTTGGCTACTAAACAAACATCTGTTTATATGTAAAGACTTGGGTACTAAACAAACATCTGTTTATGTGTAAAGACTTGGGTACCAAACAAACATCTGTTTATATGTAAAGACTTGGCTACTAAACAAACATCTGTTTATGTGTAAAGACTTGGCTACTAAACAAACATCTGTTTATATGTAAAGACTTGGTTACTAAACAAACATCTGTTTATGTGTAAAGACTTGGGTACTAAACAAACATCTGTTTATGTGTAAAGACTTGGCTACTAAACAGAGATCTGTTTATGTATAAAGACTTGGCTACTAAACAAACATCTGTTTATGTATAAAGACTTGGCTACCAAACAGAGATCTGTTTATGTGTAAAGACTTGGCTACTAAACAAACATCTGTTTATATGTAAAGACTTGGCTACTAAACAAACATCCGTTTATGTGTAAAGACTTGGGTACTAAACAAACATCTGTTTATGTCTAAAGACTTGGCTACTAAACAGAGATCTGTTTATGTATAAAGACTTGGCTACTAAACAAACATCTGTTTATGTATAAAGACTTGGCTACCAAACAGAGATCTGCTTATGTGTAAAGACTTGGCTACTAAACAAACATCTGTTTATATGTAAAGACTTGGCTACTAAACAAACATCCGTTTATGTATGAAGACTTGGCTACTAAACAGAGATCTGCTTATGTGTAAAGACTTGGCTACTAAACAAACATCTGTTTATGTATAAAGACTTGGCTACTAAACAAACATCTGTTTATGTATAAATACTTGGCTACCAAACAAAGATATATTTGTGTATAAAGATTTGAGTACTATATATAGATATATCAATGTGTTTTTATGTGTATTTCATGTGATGTATATCTTATTCCGTATAATTACACGTAAGTACTGAAACTATAGTTCATATTAGAATCTGTATTTTATTTTCTGGACATAACTACCTATTAGCAGGTTTCACATGTTATTTCCTGCTTTTCTGCAATTGAAAGGCAAAATATTTTTTTGTGTAGACAGAATATTTACCATTTGCTTCTAGTCTACAAAGAGAGCGCCAGTGACAATCAGCTATACGAATGTAGTTTGACCTTGTTGTTGGCTTCTTATTACCCACCCCTTACCCCCACATGCTCCCCCTTATTCTCAAAACTTAGATATGTAAGAGATAATTGCAACACTTTGATTTTCTGTTGTTGTCGGGAGAGAATAGAAACATTTTAAATTTCTTACCAAAGAGTTTGTTTTTCAAATAAAAGTACAGATGACCTTGGATTGAATGATAGCTCCAGTTACCTTTCTCTTACAAGACTCTGTCATGTGTTTCTTCTTCAACCGATTAAAAAAACCCAATAAAACGGGGTAATGTCACATGAACAGTCTCTCTTGTTTCCACCCATTATGAGGGGTGAATTTTTTTTCTCCAAAATTTAAAACAGGGAGTAAGTTTGATTACTTCGTGGATAGACCATTATGTCCTCACCTGGAGTTCGTTTTGTGCGTATGAGTTTGTTTGTGTGTGGAGATGATGCCTATAAAACAACCTCCATCCATCCCCCCAAACAACATACGACGTTTACCTGTTTCTGCACTCCGCGTGGTTTACACTAAACGTTTTAAATATTTTCCACGTTTTCTTATATATGCTGCGCAGAGCACAGTAGCCATTTGTGTAACTAATAAACAAAACTTTCTGGAAAACATTAACTCGGAGTTTTTAAAAACTACTATGACGAGAAAACCTGTATTGCAAAAATACAATGTAACAATATAGTAAAATTATAATACTTCTAAATACAATGTAACAACATAGTAAAATTATAATACTTCTAAATACAATGTAACAACATAGTAAAATTATAATACTTCTAAATACAATGTAACAACATAGTAAAATTATAATACTTCTAAATACAATGTAACAACATAGTAAAATTATAATACTTCTAAATACAATGTAACAACATAGTAAAATTATAATACTTCTAAATACAATGTAACAACATAGTAAACTTATAATACTTCTAAATACAATGTAACAATATAGTAAAATTATAATACTTCTAAATACAATGTAACAATATAGTAAAATTGTAATACTTCTAAATACAATGTAACAATATAGTAAAATTATAATACTTCTAAATACAATGTAACAATATAGTAAAATTATAATACTTCTAAATACAATGTAACAATATAGTAAAATTATAATACTTCTAAATACAATGTAACAATATAGTAAAATTATAATACTTCTAAATACATTATAACAATATAGTAAAATTATAATATTTCTAAATACAATGTAACAATATAGTAAAATTATAATACTTCTAAATACAATGTAACAATATAGTAAAATTATAATACTTCTAAATACAATGTAACAATATAGTAAAATTATAATACTTCTAAATACAATGTAACAATATAGTAAAATTATAATACTTCTAAATACAATGTAACAATATAGTAAAATTATAATACTTCTAAATACAATGTAACAATATAGTAAAATTATAATACTCCTAAATACATTATAACAACATAGTAAAATTATAATACTCCTAAATACAATGTAACAATATAGTAAAATTATAATACTTCTAAATACAATGTAACAATATAGTAAAATTATAATACTTCTAAATACAATGTAACAATATAGTAAAATTATAATACTCCTAAATACATTATAACAACATAGTAAAATTATAATACTCCTAAATACATTATAACAACATAGTAAAATTATAATACTCCTAAATACATTATAACAACATAGTAAAATTATAATACTCCTAAATACATTATAACAACATAGTAAAATTACAATACTTCAAATGTTGTATTGGTACACATTCCCAGTTACAAGTTTAGTCTCAGCTACAAACAGAAACACACTTTATATTGTATTGGTACAGTGACAAGTTTAGTCTCAGCTACAGACAGAAACACACTTTATATTGTATTGGTACAGTGACAAGTTTAGTCTCACCTACAAACAGAAACACACTTTATATTGTATTGGTACAGTGACAAGTTTAGTCTCAGCTACAAACAGAAACACACTTTATATTGTATTGGTACAGTGACAAGTTTAGTCTCAGCTACAAACAGAAACACACTTTATATTGTATTGGTACAGTGACAAGTTTAGTCTCAGCTACAAACAGAAACACACTTTATATTGTATTGGTACAGTGACAAGTTTAGACTCAGCTACAAACAGAAACACACTTTATATTGTATTGGTACAGTGACAAGTTTAGTCTCAGCTACAAACAGAAACACACTTTATATTGTATTGGTACAGTGACAAGTTTAGTCTCAGCTACAAACAGAAACACACTTTATATTGTATTGGTAAAGTGACAAGTTTAGTCTCAGCTACAAACAGAAACACACTTTATATTGTATTGGTACAGTGACAAGTTTAGTCTCAGCTACAAACAGAAACACACTTTATATTGTATTGGTACAGTGACAAGTTTAGTCTCAGCTACAAACAGAAACACACCTTATATTGTATTGGTACAGTGACAAGTTTAGTCTCAGCTACAAACAGAAACACACTTTATATTGTATTGGTACAGTGACAAGTTTAGTCTCACCTACAAACAGAAACACACTTTATATTGTATTGGTACAGTGACAAGTTTAGTCTCACCTACAAACAGAAACACACTTTATATTGTATTGGTACAGTGACAAGTTTAGTCTCAGCTACAGACAGAAACACACTTTATATTGTATTGGTACAGTGACAAGTTTAGACTCAGCTACAAACAGAAACACACTTTATATTGTATTGGTACAGTTACAAGTTTAGTCTCAGCTACAAACAGAAACACACTTTATATTGTATTGGTACAGTGACAAGTTTAGTCTCAGCTACAAACAGAAACACACTTTATATTGTATTGGTACAGTGACAAGTTTAGTCTCAGCTACAGACAGAAACACACTTTATATTGTATTGGTACAGTGACAAGTTTAGACTCAGCTACAAACAGAAACACACTTTATATTGTATTGGTACAGTGACAAGTTTAGTCTCAGCTACAAACAGAAACACACTTTATATTGTATTGGTACAGTGACAAGTTTAGTCTCAGCTACAAACAGAAACACACTTTATATTGTATTGGTACAGTGACAAGTTTAGTCTCAGCTACAAACAGAAACACACTTTATATTGTATTGGTACAGTGACAAGTTTAGTCTCAGCTACAAACAGAAACACACTTTATATTGTATTGGTACAGTGACAAGTTTAGACTCAGCTACAAACAGAAACACACTTTATATTGTATTGGTACAGTTACAAGTTTAGTCTCAGCTACAAACAGAAACACACTTTATATTGTATTGGTACAGTGACAAGTTTAGTCTCAGCTACAAACAGAAACACACTTTATATTGTATTGATACAGTGACAAGTTTAGTCTTAGCTACAAACAGAAATACACCTGATGTGTTATTATTACTTATGCATTTGTTACTACTTGTCGTATCAACGTGACATTTTTGTCAATATAATTATTCATGCATTTATTTTCGAAATTTCGAAACGACGTCACGATAGACGTTAACTTCGGCACTAGTAACTTTTGAAGTTGCCCTGTTTGCGAAAGACATTAATAAGGACGTTAATTTAGGCAGTAGGAACGTTTCAAGTTGCACAGTTTCTGAAGGACGTTAATTTAGGCAGTAGGAACGTTTCAAGTTGCACAGTTTCTGAAGGACGTTAATTTAGGCAGTAGGAACGTTTCAAGTTGCACAGTTTCTGAAGGACGTTAATTTAGGCAGTAGGAACGTTTCAAGTTGCACAGTTTCTGAAGGACGTTATTTTAGGCAGTAGGAACGTTTCAAGTTGCACAGTTTCTGAAGGACGTTAATTTAGGCAGTAGGCACGTTTCAAGTTGCACAGTTTCTGAAGGACGTTAATTTAGGCAGTAGGAACGTTTCAAGTTGCACAGTTTCTGAAGGACGTTAATTTTGGCTGTAGGAACGTTTGAAGTTGCACAGTTTCTGAAGGACGTTAATTTAGGAAGTAGGAACGTTTCAAGTTGCACAGTTTCTGAAGGACGTTAATTTAGGAAGTAGTGATGTTCAGGTCACAAACAACATGATACGACTCGTTCCTAGTGTACTTGTAACGTGGGCTATGACACAAAGATATGTATTGATAAGAAGAACGAAGTACACGTACCCGTATGTTACCATGAGCAGCTACTGCTGTTTATCACACAAATTATACAGACTCCAGGTTTGTACCTGTGATTACATATTCAGTCAAATGTGGTAAGTTAGGAATATACTAGGATTCAAGTCAAATGATCAACATTTAAGGCTTGTTGAAACGTTGAAAGAATGTTTGTTTGTTTTGTTTTGAATTTTGCGCAAAGCTGCACGAGAGCTATCTGTGCTAGCCGTCCCTAATTTAGCAGTGTAAGACTAGAGGGATGGCAGCTAGTCATCATCACCCACCGCCAACTCTTGGGCTACTATTTTACCAACGAATAGTGGGATTGACCATCATATTATAACGCCCACATGACTGAAAGGGCGAGCATGTTTGGTGTGATGTGGAAAGAAACGTGGTCAAGTGGGGAGCCGAAATTCTTCCATATAATGAGAACCACGGAACACTGACTTTTCTTGCATATAGTAAGAACCACTGAACATGGACTTTTCTTGCATATAGTAAGAACCACAGAACGTAGACTTTTCTTCCATATCATGAGAACCACGGAACATGGACTTTTCTTGCATATAGTAAGAACCAAAGAACATGCACTTTTCTCACTCAAGCAACCTTTAAAATAAGAACCATTACAGCACTGTTTACGGTGTAACGCACACGCACACACATTTATTTACTGAGTTCTTTTATCTGAAAATAAAGACAAGCAAAATTCTGTACATTACTATGTTATTGCATTACGTTGTTGAAACGTTTTCACGTATCTATCTGTTAAACTGCCTGTCACGCTTTTGAAACGTTTTCACATATCTGTGTGTTAAATATTTACTGCTTTTACACTCTCGAAACTTTTTCACATATCTGTGTGTTAAACATCTGCCTGTCACGCTCTTGAAACGTTTTCACTTAATTTGCGTGTTAAACCGTGAACTGTCAGTAGGACGTAATTTAGTCCTCGATACACTGGCGTCTTACCAGTTAGTGTTGACGAACTGAGAAATTATTCATTACCAGATGAGAAGTTAGTCGAACTTCATGTTGCACATGTGTGAAATGTTACGTGCAATAGGAGTTTCCAAGTATTAGTGGTAAGGGGAGAGATGACTAATTTAAACAATATCCGCATTTGGCACCACCTGGTGATATCATAGTGAACTATGTTGCAAAGCATCTGTCCCTCTCTCCAGTTGTTTGGGTATATAAATTTGTATACCCGGGAGGGACAGGTACACTGGACGTCTTCCTCCTTCCTTTACATTGTTAGAGTGGACTTGTTAGTATATTTAAAGTAAATACATGAGGGCCAGAGTGAGGAACATAACTTAGGCCATTTTCAGGGCAATGTCCATGTATATTGTACTTTCAGATTTTCTAAGTATAGAACATAGGTGGCCTGTTTTATTTTAGCACTAGTATATATATATATTATTTGTTACTTTTTTTTTTATTTTTAATACTTAATTTTAACTTAAAGATCTGATGTACAAATTTAACGGTGAGAGGTGTTTAGGTCTCTCTTCATCATATATGCAATATCTTCTAGTTCACATAACAACTCGTTTTTTCTCCAATTTTTATCAAAATATTTTATTGTACTATGTAGAAGTCTATCTGTATTGTTTGTGTATTAGAGTATTTGTGCATGAACATTGAGGAAGGGGTTTTGGGTACTTTGTATGTTGATGTGATTAGTGTATTCTGTAAGGTTTGGAGTTTGGTTTGTATTTGTTTTTTACTTACGTTAATCCATGCAGGAGCTGCATAGTCTATTGCTGGTCTTATATGTGTTTTGTATATTTTAAGGATGGTTTCAAAGCATCTGTCGCTGCCCTTCACACATATCCATCAAATATGTGAACCCGACCGCAGATTATTTTGATTGTATGCTGATGCTGCCCCCTACCGGACGTTACTGAAAGTGTGTATTATTTATAGACGTGACTTAAATCTTGGTGGATATTTAATTAGGCTTATCTTAAACTCTTAACTTTTCACCTTTTCACTGTCACTGATTTCATAACTAATAGTAAGTAATTCAAGATGATTAGCAAAGCGAACTACAACTGTAATTATTGGTTCTTGTTTATGTCAATGTGTGGCTAGCCATATTTTGATTTGGACAGGGAACCAAATTAATACATATTTGTAATTTTACACCAGTTTATTTGGGAGGTAGGAAAACGACGTACAGCGCACTCACTTTATTTATTTTTACTTTACGTGCAAATTTAGCTTTCCATAAATAAATATCTAATATTAGGATCTGGACCGGTGAAAACTGTAGGGTTAGGAAGCGATGGTGATAACTTAAAGATACAAACTCGTGAACTGTTGGTTTAAAACTCGTACAAGCTCAAGTACCACAGTTAACAAGTTCCACTCGGAGATAGGAACAACCTTGGACTTTGGGAGGACTCTACCTGGCCTGCATGGAACAGGCCACGTGATATCGATTTTACAATGCCTGCTTCGTTACCGCATAGTTCATCGCGAGAGTAATACCCTGGTGGTGACTTTTTCCGCATAACGTAACATTGCAGTAGCCTTTGTAGCAAAGGGTTATTTCGTCACGTTCTCTGTATAGACTCAAAGTTAGCATACAACGTCTCTCTGAAAGTGGGTGTTAATGGGTGACGACAGTTGACTAGGATTATGAAACTCGTGTGTGTTCAAGGTTGAAGATTTTTCCCGAGATCCTTTGAGACTAGTGACTGGAAGATCCTTAACTTAGAGGTAGGATCGTGAACAATGTGTCCATAGTCTCCTGAGGAAGAATTATTTCCATCAGGAGATAAGATGTTGATTTTTAACGCTTCGATTTAATAACGTATATCAGGCATGAAAAACCGACCTTGAAAAAAAGGGTGTAACGTAGTGTTAGCCGCTGAGTTACGTAGTGTTAGCTGCTACACGTAGAAACAGTTAAAGTTGAGGCGGTGCTGACATTAGTAGACTTTATTCTACAGTGTCTGCCTGTCTGACTATCCTTTTTTATGTTTGTTTTGGTGCTTGTTTTCTGTGTAGAATAAGCGTCAGCTAGGTTGGATTTCACTGTTCTAAAACAACAAGGCCTTCTGTTTTTCCTGTAAAAATCTCGAGTGTGGAGAAACTTTAACTTAGAATTATCGGTGTAGGAAGGTTTAGATGACTACACGCGAATATGAGGAATGTTGTGAGATGCTCTGTAACGCAAACACTTTAAAACATTATCTTTGCTGCTCCAACTCGAAACATGCAGCGCTCATCAGAGCCTCCATTCCTGGAGCGAGACGACACGTCTGTATCCCCTACCGGTCAGGCTGGTGTTAGGAAGGAAAAGGCCCCGTCCGTGCTGGGAGGGTCGAGACCGGCTCTATTACCAGACAACAAGTGGGAACTTGTCATTCCAGCTTTGAAAGTGGCGTCTATAACGTCGATCGTGCTGGCCCTCTCGGCTAGCTTCACAGGTGTATATCTGTTCATTAACAGTGGGACCTCTCAGCCGAAGGAGCTGCACTGCTCGCCTTTCCAGGCTCCTCTCGCTGGCCACCAGTTTACCTGTGGACCCAGTGAGACTGGACACTGTCCAGTGGACTGGGTCGCAAGTCTTGCGGGCATTGTTACTTTAGTGAACTTCTTTTTCGCTGCCCTGTTTTGGGGCTTGCTCTTGTGTAGTAGCCCCAACATGTTTACTCAACACCACACTATGGGGTCTCGGCAACCCCAGGATCCGGATACCCTGGTCGAAACGACTTCTTCTTCGTCCTGTCAGGAGTTCCAGTCATCATTCAGCACAAGTGAAGTACGGACCGTCCAAACCTCGCAGGTTATCCGCAAGACCACGATACTGTCACAAGGAGATGGCAAGCAGACAGCCACTACGAGCAAAGTGACCACCCCCGGACGAACGGTCACAACACACCACGTGGTCAAACAAGAATCTTCTTCCACGGGTCACACTGACAACGGCGACAAAAAAAGCAAAGTCCAGCATCCCAAGAAGACCCAAAGAGATGACCAGCAAACAGCCACCACCAGCAAAGTGACCACCCCCGGACGAACGGTCACAACACATTACGTGGTCAAACAAGAATCTTCTTCCACGAGTTATACTAACCGCGGCGACAAAAAAAGCAAAGTCCAGCATCCCAAGAAGACTCGGGGAATGACCCAAGGAGATGACCAGCGGACAGTCACTGCCAGTGAGGTGACCCCAGGAGAAACGGTATCAACCCAGTACGTGGTTAAACAGGAATCTTCTTCCACAGGTCACACTGACCACGGGGACAAAAAAACCAAAGTCAAACGTGGAAGAAAAGCCAAGGGAACGAATCAGGTCACCAAAACACCAGCGGAAATTACTCAAGTGAAACAGGTGGGCTTATTTAAACTTTTTTTTGGGGGGGGGGATCAAACTGTGGGATTTTCTTATATTGGTATAGAAATAAACTTGTAATATGGTAAAGTATAATTTTGGAAATTCACTTGATTTCTAATAAAACAGTTAGTTACATTACACTATGTAACACAAATTTTGTTCCTGGATAGTACGTGTTATTTCTTTATTGCTTACGTTGTAAAAGTACAGAAAATGGCCATTATTCCCTTCAAACATTGTTTTTGTGACCTGGATAATGAAATTTAGAAATTAACCTATTTTCTATGTAAAAAACGGGCAAATTTGCACATTTTCATTTACATGAGGTCTGAATAAAACAACTCATGAATCAAGATTTACATGTATTTATACTAAAGTTATACAAAAATGTTTAGAAGTGAGTAGTTTTTCGAGATTTGCGATTGCAATGTAAATCGCTTTCACGTATCAGTCCCCAGATATGGTCTTCTATGGTGTTTTCGTTATACGCTCCCAGGTTACAAAAGCAGAGTTTGAAGAGAAAAAATAGGTGTTTTCCATTTACTTTAGCAGTTGGAAAATAACACTTTCTGCCCCGGAAAAAGAAAAAATAAAACTTTTGTTATATAGTGTTATTTAAGGGAAACCTACCGTCTCTTAAACGCTAATGGTGTTTGGTTTAGGTTTTGATTTTTGTTTGTTTCGTAGCCTAACCCCATAGTAACACAGTATTTACTTCTTGGTGCTCGTAACGTTGCGTGACATGAAAACTAAGGGAGAATCGTCATATCGATGTGTCAATTAATTCTTTAATATCGCTTATCGAAGTTGTTCTGCGGAACAACACAGAATCAAGTATCTGCGCTGTGCCCACCACGGGTATCGAAACACGGGTTTTAGCGTTTAAGCCATCAGACTTACTGCTGAGCTGTTGGGGAATGGAGATGTTTAACTTGTGATTCTGTGATGTAGCTCGTGCTGATTTCAGAACATCGGCTTGTGGCTCAGTCGATCAACTTTATGAATTTGTGATTCTGTGATGCAGCTCGTGCTCATTTCAGAACATCGGCTTGTGGCTCAGTCGATCAACTTTATGAATTTGTGATTCTGTGATGCAGCTCGTGCTGATTTCAGAACATCGGCTTGTGGCTCAGTCGATCAACTTTATGAATTTGTGATTCTGTGATGCAGCTCGTGCTGATTTCAGAGCATCGGCTTGTGGCTCAGTCGATCAACTTTATTAATTTGTGATTCTGTGATGTAGCTCGTGCTGATTTCAGAACATCGGCTTGTGGCTCAGTCGATCAACTTTATTAATTTGTGATTCTGTGATGTAGCTCGTGCTGATTTCAGAACATCGGCTTGTGGCTCAGTCGATCAACTTTATTAATTTGTGATTCTGTGATGCAGCTCGTGCTGATTTCAGAACATCGGCTTGTGGCTCAGTCGATCAACTTTATTAATTTGTGATTTTGTGATGTAGCTCGTGCTGGTTTTAGAGCATAAGCTTGTGGCTCAGTCGATCAACTTTATTAATTTGTGATTTTGTGATGTAGCTCGTGCTGGTTTTAGAACATCGGCTTGTGGCTCAGTCGATCAAGTTTATTTCAGTTAATTGGTAAATCTGTTTTTTTTCTTAGCTATATATTATGTTAAAGAACTGGTTGGAAAATCTGGTTTATTGTGTGGTTAAAGAAGTGGTTGGTAAATCCGGTGTGTTGTCTTAACCAAGTTAAGAATCGAAAACTGAGGGTCGAGGGTTCGAATCCAGCTTACACCAAATATGTTCGCTCTTTCAGCCGCGTGGGCGTTATAAAGTTATGGTCAATCACACTATTCGTTAGTAAAAGAGTAGCCCAAGAGTTGGCGGTGGGTGGTGATGACTAGCTGCCTTCCCTCTAGTCTTACACTGCTAAATTAGGGACGGCTAGCTCAGATAGCCCTCGTGTAGCTTTGCGCGAAATTCAAAAGAAATCTTAAGTCCATCGTTTCAAAATTAGTGACGGCTAGCCCAGAGCGCTGTCAAGTAGCTTTCTACGACATTCAACAAACAAACAAAAACTGGTTATGTTACTCAGTCATCACATGTAGGGTTCACTAAATATTATTGAACATTTATCTGATACCTGGTCCCTGAAATAAATCTGATGTCTTAGTTTCACCGAAAGGAAACGACCATGTTTAAGCGCCCGAACATGTCATCTGTTACCAATTGACATTCGATCATTTCTCTCTGGGATATTCACATCAGGCAGCTGAGAATACACACATCCAATGGAAAATTACTTAAATAACTAAATGAACAAAATACATCGATTTTCGCTTTTATTTTAGTTCTTTTACATTAAATGCCACCTTACGTTTGATATTTATCTTTAACTTTAGAAAATTTGTGAAACATTATATTATTCATACACGTAAACTATATAATGAAATATTTTTAAAATCACCTGTTTCATGAGTAATTACTCATCAGAGGGAGTATGGGCGGGGCAGTTGTAAATATAATTTTACTAATCATTTAATATAGAACATACGACTGGAGATGTTATGGTTTAAATTACTGAGACGGAAACTTTCGTTTCTTTAGACATATTTAGATAGTTATATGTATAACGGTAGAACTAAGTTGATATTTAAAGGTTCTGTACAAACATGTACTAAATATTGGTTAGCATTGATTGGATGGCGACACTTGACGTGTTTACACTACATAGGTTTATAGTCGTTACTAAATGGTTATTACTATTAGTTTGATTACAGTTCATAGGTTTATAGTCGTTTCTAAATGGTTATCACTATTTGTGTGTTTACAGCTCATAGGTTTATAGTCGTTTCTAAATGGTGATTACTATTAGTGTGTTTACAGCTCATAGGTTTATAGTCGTTACTAAATGGTTATTACTATTAGTTTGATTACAGTTCATAGGTTTATAGTCGTTTCTAAATGGTTATCACTATTTGTGTGTTTACAGCTCGTAGGTTTATAGTCGTTTCTAAATGGTGATTACTATTAGTGTGTTTACAGCTCATAGGTTTATAGTCGTTTCTAAATGGTGATTACTATTAGTGTGTTTACAGCTCATAGGTTTATAGTCGTTTCTAAATGGTGATTACTATTACTGTGTTTACAGTTCATAGGTTTATAGTCGTTTCTATATGGTGATTACTGTTAGTGTGTTTACAGCTCGTAGGTTTATAGTCGTTTCTAAATGGTGATTACTATTAGTTTGTTTACACTTCATAGGTTTATAGTCGTTTCTAAATGGTGATTACTATTAGTGTGTTTACAGCTCATTGGTTTATAGTCGTTTCTAAATGGTGATTACTATTAGTGTGTTTACAGCTCATAGGTTTATAGTCGTTTCTAAATGGTGATTACTATTAGTTTGTTTACAGCTCATAGGTTTATAGTCGTTTCTAAATGGTGATTACTGTAAGTGTGTTTACAGTTCATATGTTTATAGTAGTTTCTAAATCATGGTTACTATTAGTGTGTTTATAGTTCATAGGTTTATAGTCGTTTCTAAATGGTTATTACTATTTGTGTGTTTACAGCTCATAGGTTTATAGTCGTTTCTAAATGGTGATTATCTATTTGTGTGTTTACAGTTCATAGGTTTATAGTCGTTTTTAAATGGTGATTACTATTGAGGTATTTACAGCTCATAGGTTTATAGTCGTTTCTAAATGGTGATTACTATTAGTGTGTTTACAGCTCATAGGTTTATAGTCGTTTCTAAATGGTGATAACTATTAGTGTGTTTACAGCTCATAGGTTTATAGTCGTTTCCAAATGGTGATTACTATTAGTGTGTTTACAGCTCATAGGTTTATAGTCGTTTCTATATGGTGATTACTATTAGTGTGTTTACAGTTTATAGTTTTATAGTCGTTTCTAAGACAATGTTGGTGATCTTGTTAAATAAACAGTGTCAGTTCTAAGAGAGTTTTTTTGGGCTACTCTTTTACAACAACTAGAGAAATTGGTCATCACATTATAATCTGAAATAGGGAATATACTGAGTGACGAAGGTTGATCCCACGAGCCATCGAATGCGAATAGAGTGCCCTAACCACCAAGTCTTAAGAGAATGTAACGATGTTCCTTTATAATGAGATTTGAATAAATTAACAACAGTACGAGTTAGTTATTGTTTATATCGTACCGTTAATTTAGCCTCTGCTGCCACTCAGATGTCACAGGGCGTGATTGTAAATCCGAAGGCTTATGGCTGGCGTCTCGACGCAGCAAAAGTATGATCTTTACTTTGGGATTGTGGATGCTTTATAGGTGTGATGGGCAAATCCGACTGTTGGATTAGTATAGTGTAAGAGATGGCAGTGGGTGTTGTTCACTTGGTCTCTTTACTTTCGTCTGTCACTTTAAAATTAGAAATTGCTAGTGTACATTGCCCTTCTGTCAGGGATTGTTAGTGTACATAACCCTTGTATAAGGGACTTCTAGCGTATATAATACTTTCACATGAAGGCGATTAGTTATACTGGTAAACCGTGGTGTGTAGAGGCTAGAATTGCAGTTTACCATTACGTGGTTAGCGTTCGTGGATTTTGAATAGAATGGTATATATTTCAAGCGAACTGTAGCCAGTAACACATCGCTGAGATTCCAGTTTTGGTAGGATACGTGACACGATGTAAGACCTAAATACTCTAAATTTGAAACTTTTTTTACATCTCACTTGGTGATAGCGGAGGTGATAACAGAATTTAGTTTGTGATTAGAAGGATGAGAAGATGAACGTAACTAGTTAACACATATTTTATTTCCTCAGGACTTTATATAACACTTAACACATATTTTATTTCCTCAGGATTTTATATAACACTTAACATATTTTATTTCCTCAGGATTTTATATAACACTTAACATATTTTATTTCTTCAGGATTTTATATAACACTTAACACATATTTTATTTCCTCAGGATTTTATATAACACTTAACATATTTTATTTCCTCAGGATTTGATACAACACTTAACACATTTTGTTTCCTCAGGACTTTATACAACACTTAACACATATTTTATTTCCTCAGGATTTTATATAACACCTGACACATTTTATTTCCTCAGGATTTTATATAACACTTAACACATTTTATTTCTTCAGGATTTTATATAACACTTAACACATATTTTATTTCCTCAGGATTTTATATAACACTTGACACATTTTATTTCCTCAGGATTTCATATAACACTTAACAAATATTTTATTTCCTCAGGAGTTTATATAACACTTAACACATATTTTATTTCCTCAGGATTTTATATAACACTTAACACATTTTATTTCCTCAGGACTTTGTACAACACTTAACACATATTTTATTTCCTCAGGATTTTATATAACACTTAAAACATATTTTATTTCCTCAGGATTTTATATAACACTTAAAACATATTTTATTTCTTCAGGGTTTTATATAACACCAGTCTCTGTGACATCTATTACGGTGTTGCTTTCAGTTTCTGATTAAAGTGTGCATTTTCAACACACAGTATGGAGCGAACATTTACGAGGCAAAAAGATAGAGAAAGATACAACACACTGCGCCCTCTGTGTTATTACAATATCTTTAGAATATTTTCACATGTTAATCGGACTTTGGTTTAGTTTAATAACTTGTCGTGGTGGTTCGTTCTTCATGTATTCTTTGGTAACGAAGTAACGTATTAATTCACTGAAAGGCTTTTGATTCTGTTAATCATAAAATATTGTTAAATAAATTATCTTATTATGGTTTTAGAGGCATTGTTTTTGATTGGTTTTTTCCTTACTTTCACAATAGAAAGCAATCGGTTTGTATCCATAATAATTATAGTGATTGGCTTACAATTAATGTTGGAGTACCACAAGGTTCTGTTCTGGGCCCTTTATTATTTCTCATTTATATAAATGATATTCTTTACCAACAGTTTTTTGGAGATATCCAAGCCTATGCCGATGATATTGCTGTTGTTTATAGTAAGCCAAATCTAATTAATGAAGCCATTATTTCTAGTGATCTTAATAAAATTAAAAATTGGCTTTTCTGTAATGGCTTATCCTTAAATATATCTAAATCTTTTCTTCTTCAGTTTAACCTTTATGGTATCATTCCAGCTTTTCCTTCTATTTTTTATCATTCTAGTGATTGTTATACTTACCCTAATTGTAAGTGTCCCAAATTGACTCAAGTTTCCTCTGTTAAATATTTAGGAATTATTTTAGATCGAAAATTAAATTGGCAATTTCATATTAATTCTTTAGTTAATAAATTAAAATATAGTTCTATGCTAATTTTTGAACTTAGTCATTGTGCTCCTTATCATATTTTGTTAAGTGTATATTATGCTCTCTTTCAATCTTTCTTACAATATTGTATTTCAATTTGGGGTCGCACATATAAGACTTTTTTAATTCCTATTCACAAGTTGCAAAAAAGTGTTTTCTCTCTTATTTTTACTCATAGGCTTGATACCGATTTCAGTAAATTTAACTCCCCTCTTTCATATGATAAACTTTATTTATATTTTTTAGCTTTATCTACATTGCATGTTTCTTTTAATAGGCCTTTTAAAGTCACTTCATATTTTACACGACTTCAATCTTTTTTTCCAATTAATGTACCCATACCACGTAAAACAGTTACACTTCATCAATATCTTTATTTGGCACCTCGTATTCATAATTTTATTCCTTATAGTATAAGATCTTCTATTAATCGTGTTAATCAAAAGAAATACTTAAAACAATGGATCTTAAATACTGATGATAATATTCTGGGAGCTTTATATTGATTTTGTAAGTTTTGATTTTACTTTATTATGCGTTTAACCATCACAGGACGAGTTAACTCTTTGTTGATGGTTTTATATTGATATTTGATTTTTTGTGTCTAATTTATTGCTTAATAAATTTATTATTATATTATATTTATTATTGTTTCTATAACCCTACAAACAGAACACTTTCAAGGGTTAGACGTTTCTTTACCAAGAACAAACTTGGTGCTTGTATCTATGTTTGTGTCTTCAGTTAACATGTTTTCCGTTATCCATACCTTATATGGTCTATGTTTATGGTCACGTTAACTTAAGCATGAACAAATGAATAACACAGGTTGTTTGTGTAGACGTATAACGTGCTTTTGATTGGATACATTAACTTCATGTAAGGTACTAAAACAATAGTGAGCTGAGCGAGGTGGAGTGTATACCTTTTCAGGCTTACTAGTTGCGATGAGCAAGGTTCATGTGATAAATAATTTGACACCAGGGGTCATTTAAGGTGGATGGGAAAGGTAGTCGCTGTTGCTGTTGTTGTTTTAGCGTAGATATAAACAGTGAACTCTCTGTGCTCTGTTCGAAAGGATAAAAACAGTTACTATACGTGTCTACACAGGAATATGAAGTAATACAGAGCCGTTTTAGGCCATTAGATTGCTGTACTTTTTTGTGGGCGTGATCAAGGCATATAGGTTTTGGTTTTGTTTACTCGTTTTGTATGAAGTGTTTTTAATACACGTCGAAAAGAAAGTTTTTAAATAAATGGCATTCAGAAGAAGGATATAAACAATAAATCATTGACTTGTGTAAATTTAAGCTAAAAATCTTAGACTTCTCAGACTCTTATTAATAATTGTTTCAATCTCAAGAAGTCTGCTGGCTTGTGACGCTAAATATCGAGTTTTGATACCTGTATTGTTTATTTTGTTTTGCGCTTAACACCAACCAAACCAAATCACAGGAAGAATAAAGATACACGTACATGCATTCCATATATAATAGCCTGAATACCAGGCACGAATACCAACGCCATAAAAGAGTGACGTGAAACTAGATGTGCAGAGTTGCGCCTTAACAAGAAACAATTTGAAGAAGCCAAATTTGTGTCAAATATAAACACTACAAAACATAGTATTTTGGAGAATAATTACTTTTAATATCGTTGAAGGTACCTCATCTCTCCAATTATCCAGGTTTGCGCCTCACTGCTGAATTTGTTTTTGAATTTCGCGCAAAACTGCTCAAGGGCTATCTGCGCTAGCCATCCCTAATTTAGCAGTGTAAGGCGAGAGGGAAGGCAGCTAGTCATCACAACCCACCGCCAACTCTTGGGCTACTTTTTTACGAAGGAATAGTGGGATTGACCGTAGAATTATAACGCCCCTCCCCCCGACTGAAAGGGCGAGCATGTTTGGTGCGACGGGAATTCGAACCCGCAATCCTCAGATTACTCACTGCTGATAAAAAACAAGAACGCGTTCCGCACTTTGTTGTCATATGATACAAGATTAACCGTAAAATCTTAATCAGACAAAAGTTGCTGTTAACTGGCTACCTTTCCTTTAGTCTGTTGGTTGAAAATGAAGAACATGCGCAGATACCTCTCGGTGTTGATTTGCGCATGAATTCGAAACAAGAATCAGCTAACCAGATAAAAACTAACAACAATAAATCAGTTAGATTTTCTAGCATCTATAGTCCACCTGTGCATTTACATTTTTTCGGCCAGTCCATATCATTAGTATAGAAATATAATACCTAATAATATAGTTCATAATATAATCACCCCCCATTAGGGGCTCAGCAGCACGTCTAAAGGCTTATAACATTAAAGGTTAGGTTTCAATACCCGTATTGGGCTCAGCACGGATAACCCATTGTGTAACTTTGCGTTCAACAACAGTCTTCGCCCAATTTAATAAAAGTTGGAGTGGAATCTAGAAAGTCGGTCACCAGATTTCTGCACATTAAATTATAAATATTATCAAAATAAGTTAAGTTGTAGGCGTATGTAGTATGTTTATATAGAGTCTAAGTTACAGTGATAGTAAACTGCAAGTTTTGTTAACCACAGAAACAAAGATCGTGCTCCCAATGAATGATGGGAGTTGAGGAGTCTTCCAGAGCATGAGACATTTGTTAATTACTATGAACGTTAGTTGAACAGGTCGGGTTTCTAGTACATATAGAAACCATTCGTTTGTAATTTACGTCTGATTTGTATAAAGTATCCAACTGTCACCAGCGTAGCAAGGTATATAGGCCAACGGGTCATTTCGCCCTTCCTTTTCTCTGCCCTGTATGATACCTCAGCCTGATTCCTTTTAAAGGATTCTTTAAATATTTTATTGTTAAAAAACATGTGATACTAGACACGCTTACCTGCATCAAAAGTAGTTTAGTCAAGTGAACCTAATATCTAAACCCTGTTACCTCATTCTATCAGTTATAAACATTACCGGCCCACCTGTCAAAGTTACCCAAAGATGGACTGTTGGAGTTATGCCGGTTAGGCTTCTAGACACATGCTTCACACACACTAATACTGTGTTATGGTGGTCAAGTTACTTGACACATGGTTTACACACTAACACTGTGTTATGGTGGTCAAGTTACTAGACACATGGTTCATACACTAACATTGTGTTTTGGTGGTCAAGTTATTAGACACGGCTCACACACTAACACTGTGTTATGGTGGTCAAGTTACTAGACACATGGTTTACACACTAACATTGTGTTATGGTGGTCAAGTTACTAGACACATGGCTCACACACTAACACTGTGTTATGATGGTCAAGTTACTAGACACATGCTTCACACACTAACACTGTGTTGTGGTGGTCAAGTTACTAGACACATGATTCACACACTAACACTGTGTTATGGTGGTCAAGTTACTAGACACATGGTTTACACACTTATAGCGCATAAATATCACTTCCTTCAGTACCCCAATTCTACTTGATCCAGTTTATCGGAATGGCCTTAGGACGTATATGCACGACATATAGTTCACCTTTCTTGTTTTGTGACCCGTTACAAGGAAATACATCAAGCCTATGTAATTTATTATTAATCTATTAATCATCAGTCACGTTTCTTTCTCCTCAAGTTACATTTCTTTCATTAAATCCTCACGTATCTTGATAGTGGATTACTAGGTGAACGTTCTCACCTTTGTGTTTTATTATTTCTCTATATTTATTTGGGTACAAGAGTTTAACACCAGTAAGAGTAATTGGTTTTTTGGGTACAAGAGTTTAACACCAGTAACAGTAATTGGTTCTTTGGGTGCAAGAGTTTAACACCAGTAAGAGTAATTGGTTCTTTGGGTACAAGAGTTTAACACCAGTAAGAGTAATTGGTTCTTTGGGTACAAGAGTTTAACACCAGTAAGAGTAATTGGTTTTTTGGGTACAAGAGTTTAACACCAGTAACAGTAATTGGTTCTTTGGGTGCAAGAGTTTAACACCAGTAAGAGTAATTGGTTCTTTGGGTACAAGAGTTTAACACCAGTAAGAGTAATTGGTTCTTTGGGTACAAGAGTTTAACACCAGTAAGAGTAATTGGTTCTTTGGGTACAAGAGCTTAACACCAGTAAGAGTAATTGGTTCTTTGGGTACAAGAGTTTAACAGCAGTAAGAGTAATTGGTTCTTTGGGTACAAGAGCTTAACACCAGTAAGAGTAATTGGTTTTTGGGTACAAGAGTTTAACACCAGTAACAGTAATTGGTTCTTTGGGTACAAGAGGTTAACACCAGTAAGAGTAATTGGTTCTTTGGGTACAAGAGCTTAACACCAGTAAGAGTAATTGGTTCTTTGGGTACAAGAGCTTAACACCAGTAAGAGTAATTGGTTCTTTGGGTACAAGAGTTTAACACCAGTAAGAGTAATTGGTTCTTTGGGTACAAGAGTTTAACACCAGTAAGAGTAATTGGTTCTTTGGGTACAAGAGTTTAACACCAGTAAGAGTAATTTGTTCTTTGTGTATAAGAGTTTAACACCAGTAAGAGTAATTGGTTTTTTGGATACAAGAGTTTAACACCAGTAACAGTAATTGGTTCTTTGGGTACAAGAGTTTAACACCAGTAAGAGTAATTGGTTCTTTGAGTACAAGAGTTTAACACCACTAAGAGTAATTGGTTCTTTGGGTACAAGAGTTTAACACCAGTAACAGTAATTGGTTCTTTGGGTACAAGAGTTTAACACCAGTAACAGTAATTGTTTCTTTGGGTACAATATTTTAACAGCAGTAACAGTAATTGGTTCTTTGGGTACAAGAGTTTAACACCAGTAAGAGTAATTGGTTCTTTGAGTACAAGAGTTTAACACCAGTAAGAGTAATTGGTTTTTTGGGTACAAGAGTTTAACACTAGTAACAGTAATTGGTTCTTTGGGTACAAGAGTTTAACACCAGTAACAGTAATTGTTTCTTTGGGTACAATATTTTAACAGCAGTAACAGTAATTGGTTCTTTGGGTACAATATTTTAACAGCAGTAACAGTAATTGGTTCTTTGGGTACAAGAGTAGAGCATTAATGTTGAGCAGCGACTGAGGGACAATAAAATTAAACCATTCTCCCATGTTGCTAATTTTGGGTTAAACTATTCACCCATGTTATTAAGTTAAATTCTGATTATGGGTCAAATTGCCCTGGTTTGTCACTTCCTTATTTTTTATCTCTATAAGTCGTTTCGTTTGAAAGAATCTAAAGTAATGTGTGGCACATTAGTGGCACGTAATTATCCTCTTGTCTGTGCGTTACGTATACACTCTCAATTGCAGCAGTGTGTAGAAACCTAAATATCTCAATTAAGAGTTAATTAAACCATAAGAAACCTACCAACTCCGAGCGATTTTGTCTTTTTTCTTCGGTGCCAAACTTTACGTTTATATTCCATGTTTCTGTCCTCGTTTCCCATTTCTCTCTAGAAAAACCATAATTTATTTTGAATTGTCTAAATTTCTCTGCTGTAATGTGTAATTTGTCTACAACGTCAGTGATGTAATGAAAAACTTAAAATTAATCTTGTAACATTCACTTTCTAGACATTTCTATAGCTGCTTCGCTCTATCTACGTTCTGTATATGTATATGTTTCAAGAGCACGTCTCTCCCCGGGGTGTTGAACATGTGTATAAATTTCGTGTTAAAGAGCAGGTAATAAGAGGACGCATAAAAAACGAAGACTGTTAGGGTTAGCACTGTGATATAAACATGGTTAAATTGGTCATTTCCTTGTTCACTCTGCTGCTTACTCTTCTGCTGCGTTTCTCGATGTCACGTGAATTTTAATTTAGTAAAATGGAGTGACTTATGGATCTATAGCTTTCATTAAAACCAAGAGCTTGGTGTTCTAAACTAACACTTCTGTGAATTTTAATTTATTAAAATGGAGTGACTTATGGATCTATAGCTTTCATTAAAACCAAGAGCTTGGTGTTCTAAACTAACACTTCTGTTTGCTGCATGTTCAACTTCAAACAAAACCCAGTATTATATGTCTAACGAAGCCTAGCTCCAAGAAAGATACTACTGTTAGGATATATCTTTAAACACAATAAATATCATTAAGTTCCGTGGACTAGTGGTTTCCAAACTCTTTTTAAGTCTGAGGCTCCCTTGATGTGAATAAAAAAGTTTGAGACTCTCCCAAACATATAACTCTAGTATGGTGATTGAAAAACAGTGACGTAATAAAAACAATATCTCCTTTCGACGTACTGCATCACTTAATTAACTCAATTGGTTTTTATCGGTTTATCGTTTATTTAGAATTAAAATTAATTCAGCAATTTCGTTTTCGCCCAGTTTGTTTGGCTTTGGGGAACACTACCTTAGAATACTACGTAGTACAACAAATACTAACATTGTAACAAGATAAAACAGGTAATGTGAACCAATATCACGTGATAAATCAGATACTGTAAGCTGCAATACCGGATACAACAAATATTGTAAACTGTTTCAAGGTATGTAGAAATATCCCGAACAACTGTTACGAGATATAATGTTCCAGGTGTTCCTGGTGTATCCCTAACGTACGATCAAGGATTATTGTGGAAGTAATATTAACTAGTAACATGTTGATGCTTCGAAATTCAGTTCAATGTTTCAGTAGAATTGTTGTGTTTAATACTGTTGTTTACTAAATGTAGAATGCTCAGGTCATTGGGTCGAAAGTTTGTGTATTGAAAGATAAAATAAAATAACCTGATGGTCCAAATAACTTACTAAATACAAACGTCACTATAGGCGTTTTACATATTTTACTAGACTGTCCTTCACACGTGTGTTATAAAAGAAACGTCAGTGTTGTTGTTCTACGCGAGTTTTAATGAACTGTCTTTCACACGTGTGTTATAGATTGTTTATTTGTTTGTTTTTCTGAAATTTCGCGCAAAGCCACACGAGGGCTATCTACGCTAGCCGTCCCTAATTTTGCAGCGTAAGACTAGAGGGAAGGCAGCTAGTCATCACCACCCACCGCCGACTCTTGGGCTACTCTTTTACCAACGAATAGTGGGATTGACCGTAACATTATAACGCCCCCACAGCTGAAAGGGCGAGCATGTTTGGCGCGAAGGGGATGCGAACCAACGACCCTCAGATTACGAGTCGCACGCCTTAACACGCATGGCCATGCCGGGCCAAACTCAAACTGAATGTCTAACTTTTATTTTAAGGGTTGTTGTTGTTTTTAATTAATCGCAAAGATACACAATGGGCTATCTGTGCTCTGCCCACCACGGGTATCGAAAACTTGTTTTTAGCGTTGTAAGTTCGCAGACATACCGCTGAGCCACTGGGGGGTGTTATAGAAGAAATGTCAGTATTGTAGTTCTAAGTGAGTTTCAATGAACTGTCTTTCACACGTGTGTTATAGAAGAAATGTCAGTATTGTAGTTCTAAGTGAGTTTTAATGAACCAACTTTCACACGTGTGTTATAGAAGAAATGTCAGTATTGTAGTTCTAAGTGAGTTTTAATGAACTTTCACACGTGTGTTATAGAATAAATATCAGTATTGTAGTTTTAAGTGAGTTTTAATGAACTATCTTTCACACGTGTGTTATAGAAGAAATGTCAGTATTGTAGTTCTAAGTGAGTTTTAATGAACTTTCACACGTGTGTTATAGAAGAAATGTCAGTATTGTAGTTCTAAGTGAATTTTAATGAACTTTCACACGTGTGTTATAGAAGAAATGTCAGTATTGTAGTTCTAAGTGAATTTTAATGAACTATCTTTCACACGTGTGTTATAGAAGAAATGTCAGTATTGTAGTTCTAAGTGAGTTTTAATGAACTTTCACACGTGTTATAGAAGAAATGTCAGTATTGTAGTTCTAAGTGAATTTTAATGAACTTTCACACGTGTGTTATAGAAGAAATGTCAGTATTGTAGTTCTAAGTGAATTTTAATGAACTATCTTTCACACGTGTGTTATAGAAGAAATGTCAGTATTGTAGTTCTAAGTGAGTTTTAATGAACTTTCACACGTGTGTTATAGAAGAAATGTCAGTATTGTAGTTCTAAGTGAGTTTTAATGAACTTTCACACGTGTGTTATAGAAGAAATGTCAGTATTGTAGTTTTAAGTGAGTTTTAATGAACTGTCTTTCACACGTGTGCTATAGAAGAAATGTTAGTATTGTAGTTCTAAGTGAGTTTTAATGAACTTTCACACGTGTGTTATAGAAGAAATGTCAGTATTGTAGTTCTAAGTGAATTTTAATGAACTTTCACACGTGTGTTATAGAAGAAATGTCAGTATTGTAGTTCTAAGTGAATTTTAATGAACTATCTTTCACACGTGTGTTATAGAAGAAATGTCAGTATTGTAGTTCTAAGTGAGTTTTAATGAACTTTCACACGTGTGTTATAGAAGAAATGTCAGTATTGTAGTTTTAAGTGAGTTTTAATGAACTGTCTTTCACACGTGTGCTATAGAAGAAATGTTAGTATTGTAGTTCTAAGTGAGTTTTAATGAACTTTCACACGTGTGTTATAGAAGAAATGTCAGTATTGTAGTTCTAAGTGAATTTTAATGAACTTTCACACGTGTGTTATAGAAGAAATGTCAGTATTGTAGTTCTAAGTGAATTTTAATGAACTATCTTTCACACGTGTGTTATAGAAGAAATGTCAGTATTGTAGTTCTAAGTGAGTTTTAATGAACTTTCACACGTGTGTTATAGAAGAAATGTCCGTATTGTTGTTTTATGACAGTATTTCAGACTTCAGATAGTGAGATCAGACGGAACGTGTTGTGGATTCTAAAGATAAGCGGATATTGTCCATATACCACTAGAAAAACTTTAATTTCAATAGTAGAAGAAAAAAAAACGGACGAGCTTCTGTGTTGATTTCTTTCATTTTTACCCTATGATCTAGAACTAGTCTGTTGTAGGACTTCTTGCTGTTGTTCACACGTATTATATTTCTTGTTCTACGTGAACTTTAATGAACTATCCTTCTAACTGTTTTCCAAACTCTGGCACTTTGTTGGTTGAGTTCAGAAAGGTTGGTAACACCTGTATTAGTACGACAGTTTGTGTAAATTACGCCTGAAAGGAAAGTTACATCTTCTGGAAGTAAAATTAAAGAGAATTACTTCCCCTTCAGAAGGATCATATTTACCGGACTATTTTGTTAAAGAAGACAAATTGTTTTCGAAAAGGAGACGTTTCAGTAATGAAGGTTTTAAAGGTTTCCAGTTCAATGAAGTATATATATTGTTTTCATTGTGCAGCAGACGTAGGTGCTGATTCGGGGAGAGACCCCCATGCGCTGGCAGTAGTGAAAGACAGTATATTTATGTGCTTCTCACACTTTAAATACTTTTTAAACATATACGGTCCTCTCCCCTACCTTATAGTCATCATCGGAGCTCTTTTGTTAAAATCAAACGTACAGCACTCTTTCCACCGACTTTTGTTTGTAATCTTACTCTCTTACATAGCACGTGTGCTTCATACTGTTTATACATCGCATATATTCATGATATGAATATTGCCCCTCCCACATCTTTTAGGTTAAATAATCGAGGTATATGTAAGCAGGAAAACATGAATGTTTCGTCAGCTTTCAACAAATACATTATTTTATTTTATTTTTGTAAAGGTCACACAAGTACCGCGTGTCACAGCTGAAACAACTGTGGACTGTATGACGCACAGTAGAGGTTTCAAATATAATACTTACCGTCTCACGCCTACAAAAACTTTTCATACAACAAATACAAAGAGAATATAAATGGTTCATACAAACGAAACTTGCCAGTATGATAATTTTTAGTGTCCTAATCATTCCATAGAAATGTTTTTCATCCAGAGACAAGTTTCCTTTGTTGAGTTGATGACACTATGTAACACAAATTTTGTTTCTGGATAGTATGTGTTATTTCTTAATTGCTTACGTTGTAAAAGTACAGAAAATGGCCATTATTCCCTTCAAACTTTCCTTTTATGTTCTGGATAATGAAATTTAGAAATTAACCTATTTTCTATGTAAAAGACGGGCAAATTTGCACATTTTCATTTACATGAGGTCTGAATAAAACAACATATGAATCAAGATTTACATGTATTTATACTAAAGTTATATAAAAATGTTTAGAAGTGAGTAGTTTTTCGAGACTTGCGACTGTAATGTAAATCACTTTCACGTATCAGCCCCCAAATATAGTCTCCCATCATCATATAGTCTCTCATCACACACAAAAAATTTTGTTACATAGTGTAATTTGTTTTTATTACAAACGATATGTATATATAATTATTGTACATTAGAACATAATAAATCTCATACATAGCATGTACGTATGTATGTATGCAGAAAAACATGTCATAACGTATTTCTATGAACATGAGTGAAAGCAAAGAAGAATACATAATGACCTGTCAAACACTGTATATTTGCAATATTAAATGCCGTCAGGGCCTTTCGCCAATGCCAATACTCATCAGGCCGGCTGGAATACGACAGATATGGTCCGGCATGGCCAAGTGGTTAGGGCGCTAGATTCGTAATCTGAGGGTAGCGGGTTGGAATTCCCCTCACGCTAAACATGCTCGCCCTTTCAGCCGTTGGTAAAAGAGTAGCCCAAGAGTCGGCGGTCGGTGGTTATGACTACCTGCCTTCCCTCTAGTCTTACACTGCTAAATTAGGGACGGCTAGCACAGATAGCCCTTGAGTAGCTTTGTGGGAAATTCAAAACAAACCAATCGAATACTATTTTGGGCAGCGTAAGAACAAGACAATACTTTTTGTTGAAATGACGTCACACAAGGGACCCTTAACATTGGAGTCTGTACCGTCGTGAGGTCGGTAAAACGTGCGCGTGTTATGAATCATGAGAAGAACTATGTACTCTGTAGGTTACAACACAGCGTAACATTTAAAATTAAAAGGCAAGAAATGCATATGTTTGTTAATTCTGGTTTTGTTTATTCTTGAAGCAGAACGTTTTCGAAGACTGGGCAAATACGTCTCGTGCCTTATGTATTGAGACTGGTGTGCTCGTGCAGTTTGTGAAATAAATAGCGTCACGTTCAATGTTATGTCTGTCGTGTGTTTGTTATTCATCACCACCCACAGCCAACCTTTGGACTACTCTTTTACCAACGAATAATGGGATTAATCGTAACTTATAATGTCCCGACGGCTGAAAGGGGGAACGTGTTTGGTGTGACGGAGATTCAAACCCGCGACCCTTGGATTACGAGTCGAGTGCCTTAACCATCTGGCCATGCTGGGCAAAATAATATTAATTACTCAATATTCTAAGTCGAACCTGATATATATCAGAGTTTAATGTACGAGGTATGTGGTTGAAATATAAAAGAAAAGAAAAATAAATGAACAGTACAGGTTCGCCCGATAATAACACAACATGCAGGTTATATAAGTAATTTCATAAATCTCGTTGACGAAATGCACGAGGAACACGTTACACGAACATAGCTTGCATTCCACCCCCCTTTCCCGTTCTAATTAGCCAGAGGGTTTTATTTGTGCGTCTGGAAACGAGAGAGGAAGAATGCTACTTCGTGAGAACAGGATTGGTCACCTTTTGTAGATACACGTGGAGTAGGACCAGAGTTGTTTGAGACTGTTAGGGTTAGGTATGATAATACACAGGTGTTATCGTCTGGTTACCAATGGAAACTTGTAGCTCAGGTCTGTATGAAAACTGGTTCATTTTTCATCGGTACTTGTACCATTAATCGTACATAAACTACATGATGAAGAAGCAGTTTTAGGAAAACATGAGTTGTTAAATAAAACAAATATTGGAAATCATATCTGTTACTAATAATACACTACTGGGAAATTTTGTCATTTGTGACATAGTTGATGTAGCAGCTTCTTAACGTCAAGTTGTCTTTTAATGTTTGTTATCACCCCCTGTGGATAATTTCGAGTTGCTAGGAATACCCAGAAGTATTTTCCAGTAACCAGACTGTGACTGGTTGTTACATGGCTATCGTAATAACAACTTGAATCCATGTTACAACAGAAGCAACCAATAAATCAACATGCTATCCTGGTCATTGTTTTAGGTGCTTACCTGAAACCTATTGGTTACTGAAGAAATCAACAAACCATTTGTCACAACTTCTCTGTGTTACAGAAGTGGTATGTGTTGTGAGCAGTGGCTTGTGGACATTCTTATTATAAAAATGTAAAAACTTGTGTTTCTAATGTTGTACTGAATATAGGCTGGTATAAAATACAATATTGGTACAAAACAAGAAGTGACCAGTTATTGTTCTGTGTAAATCAAAGCACACGTGTTTTTATATAAAACAATAAGGACCAGTTATTGGTCTATGTAAATTAAAGCATATGTTATATTTATATAAAACAGTAAGAACTGACCAGTAATTGGTCTACGTAAATTAAGGCACATGTTATATATATATAAAACAATAAGAACTGACCAGTTATTGGTCTTTGTAAATTAAAGCACATGTTATATTTATTTAAAGCACAAAAAACAGACTACTTGCTGGTGTGTGTGTAGCACATATATTCATTTAAAGCAGAAGGAAGTGACTAAGTTATGTAATGTATTTTTGATTTATCTCCAGTTACTTTAGGTGAAAAGTCAAGAAATTTGACAATATGAATGTACCTTTTCTTGTTCATTCATCAGTGTTGCTCTTTATTTTCTCCAGTTTTACTGTTAATTTAGACATGAAAAGGTTACTTGTGGATAAAAGTGTTACATTTTAAAGTAACTGTTCTTTACTGTAAAAAATTTACAAATAAATTGATTTTGTGAAATCATTTATAACATTATACATTTTAGAATAATATATATATTTCAATGGCAGATAAAAATATGAAGGTGAGAGGTTTTTTTTCTATCAAAAACTGATGGAGTCCAGTTATTGTTTTCTTTATCTAAAAAAACAACTAATTCTATATTATGTGATATTGTAGATATCAGATATAATTGGACAAACTGATAAAGTGTTAACAGCCAGAGAGGCACTTCTGCTCTGGGCACAGCGTACTACTGACCAGTATCCAGGGGTTAAAGTTACTGACCTCACAAAAAGTTGGAAGGATGGACTTGCCTTCAATGCCATAATTCATAGGAACAGGTGAGGGTTTTACAGGTTATATATTTCTATAATCATTAAGACACTTCTACTCTGGACACAGTGTATTACTGACCACTGTTTATGAGTTAAAGTTAAGGACATTACAAATTATTGGAAGGGACAGTCTTATCATCAGTACTAGAGTTTACAAGAACAGATTGAGGTAGAAGCTCATGTGACATCCATCATCTAGACACTGCATAATACTGACAAGGGGTCAGAGTTAGGTACTCTGCAAGTACTTGGAAGAGCAGACTTACTTTAGTCCTACAATTCAATAGTTGGGTGGAGATCAAGGCTGTGTCTGATTGAAAAGGCAACCTTTCTCTGGACACATTGGACTACTGACCACTGTTTTGGACTTTACAAGTGATTAGAAGGACAGTCTTACTTTTAATGTTATAATTAACATGTTAGTTGTTTGTTTAACATGTTTAACTCTATTGCATGCCTAATATAGAAATTAAAGTAACAAGGTTTGTTTAATGATCTTAATGTGTAACAAGGTTTGTTTAATGTTCTTAATGTGTAACAAGGTTTGTTTAATGTTCTTAATGTGTAACAAGGTTTTTTTAATGTTTTTAAAGTGTAACAAGGATTGCTTCTGTGATAGAAGTTTAATGTTCTTAAAGTGTAACAAGGTTTGTTTAATGTTCTTAAAGTGTAACAAAGTTTGCTTCTCTAATAGAAGTTTAATGTTCTTAAAGTGTAACAAGGTTTGTTTAATGTTCTTAAAGTGTAACAAAGTTTGCTTCTCTAATAGAAGTTTAATGTTCTTAAAGTGTAACAAGGTTTGTTTTATGTTCTTAAAGTGTAACAAGGTTTGTTTAATGTTCTTAAAGTGTAACAAGGTTTGTTTAATGTTCTTAAAGTGTTTTGTAATCAAGATACATTAACAATATTTAATTTAAACAATAAAAACTTTTTTTAAAAGCTAATTTTATTTCTTCACCAATTTTAATTTTTGAGATAATTTTAATTCTTTTGTGGGTTGTTTGAAATTTTTAAAGGGAAACAATTTTGTTATTAGGCATCAAGCAACATAATACATAAACAAGACTGTTGTTATTTTGTTAATTAAAGAATAATATTCTGGATTAAGAACAAAAGAGATAGAAAGTTAGATTAATAAAAGATTTTCATATTTTAGGGTAATTATTATATCACCAGAAACATTAAGGTTCTATTTTTTTTAAATAATGATGCTACACAAATACTTTTCTAGACCTGATCTTATTGACTGGACAACACTGAGAGCAAAGCCTCCTCGTGATAATCTAGAACTAGCATTTTCCATATTGGAGAAGGAGTGTGGAGTTACCAGACTTCTTGACCCAGAAGGTGCCCTTGTTATTACTTTATGTATGGCAGTAAATGACCGTTCTGCCATTTAAACAACATCTAAAGTTCAGATCCAATGATGAAATTTGATTTTTTAAGATTTAATTTATGCATTACAATTCGGTATGTAAAGTTTCATCATAAGAGTGTAAATTAAAGTAACTTTTTGTTTTCTCAATGAGTCCTGTAGTTAGTCATATTTTTCAATGAGTCCTGTAGTTAGTCATATATTTCAATGAGTCCTGTAGTTAGTCATATATTTCAATGAATGCCATGAATCTAGTCATATTTGTGTAACACTGCACAACAAAGTTTTTGCTTCTTGAACACTGTTGGGTGTTCCTTATAGATTTTTGGCTGCTGATCACGAAAATCTCATCCAAATTTGCCCATCACGTACAGTTTCATTGAAATCTTCAGTTTTGCTACAGTGGAAAAACGATATCAGGGCAACTGGAATCCGTCAATGCTTGCTGACTACTGTTGGACACTGCAACGTGATGCACCGGACATTGAATACAAACGAAAATCAGGAGCAAAACACTTTTAATTACGTTGAACTTAATAGTGTATTATAAACATAAACACAATTAAATACATTATTGCCGTAAACAGTTAACTGTCTATTTCTCAGAGTTCCTACAGGATGAGGCAAAACCTAAACTATATTTGTGCATACCCACCAGGTACTTGTCACAATCAGCAAAACCTTTTCAGGAAGCAAATCTTTTCAAAAATTGTTGTGCAGTGTAATTAGTCATGTTTTTCTCTTAGACTTCTGTATTGAGTCATTGTTTTTTCTCAGAATTTTGAAACTAGTCATGTTTTTCTCTGTAAGTTCTGCAACTAGTCATGATTTTTCTGAGACTTCTGTAATTAGTCATGTTTTTTCTCTGAGAGTCCTGAAGCTAGTCATGCTTTTCTCTCATGGTCCTGAAATTAGTGATTTGTTCTAACAAAGTCCTTGACCTTTGGGTCACCTTTTTAGTGCCTGGGAAAATAGCAGTCTGCTCTGACTGTGAACAAAGAAAGGAAAAGTGAATACATCTAGTGGTACCAGTCAGAAAAAACTGGTTTACCCTGGAAGTACTTGTCTCTAAATGAATCTCTATCTTAGTTCATGGTGGTCAATAAAACTTGTGATGCAGGTTTTGTTCTTTATAATTTAAGGACGGCTTTTGGGTTCTGTCAGATTGTAGACATGAGGAAATGTTAATTTAACCATGTTATAACTTGTTTTAACCTTGCATTATTTTGTTTTACTAACAGTCTAAAAAGTAAATCACCAACTGTTTATAAGTGATCTACATATAATCACATGAATAACGTTTTTTTTTTTGTAAGCTGTGAATAAACTTTTGTAGGTATATACTTTAAGTTCATGAGACTTTTACCTCATGTAAAGTAGAAACACTTTTAGTTATGTTTATTTTTTGTTCAACTTCCTGTTCAACCTTAAACTGATAAAGTATTTCTCCTTTTTAAAAATATTTATCTGGATTACTGTTTTATTTTATTTCATTATTCTGTGTTTATTTTCCAAACTCCAGTTTCAGTTGCCCCAAACACCCTTTTTCTTGCTAATTTTCCTACTGCTTATTTAAAACATTCAACAGTGTTGTTTGTTTCAAGTAGTAGCTATGTTAACATGCTCCAACTAGAACACAAGTTGTTAGAACCTCTTATTCTAACCCTTCAATGGTTCTTTGTAGCCTAGTTTCTATCTTACACGATATTTACTGCCTGATGACGTGCATTTGCTACAATGCAAATAAACAACCTTTTTATTTAGACATATTAACTTATATTAAGTTTTATCCATTTCAACTTAAAGTCATTAGTGAACAGTAAAGTATAAGTTCTCTAAAAGTTAGTCATGCTTTTGTCTGGGAGTCCTGAAGGTAGTCATGTTTCTCTCTGAGAGTCCTGAAATTAGTCATGTTTCTCTCTGAGAGTTCTGAAATTAGTCATGCTTTTGTCTGGGAGTCGTGAAGGTAGTCATGTTTCTCTCTGAGAGTCCTGAAATTAGTTATGCTTTTCTATTGGAGTCATGAAACTGGTCATGCTTTCCTCACAGAGTTCTGAATACTATTTTCTCAAATATAGAAATGAAACAAGAAGCCTTTTATACCAAAGTGAAATGTTTAGGTATAGATAGTTAAGTATTTTTAAGTTAATGACTTCAAATAGAAGACCCATGTTCTGAAAATGTCCTGGTGTTATTTTTTGAGTTGAATAGAAGAGCAGTGTATTTTTTGTAAATATTCAGTTTTTTTATCTTTACACAAATATTCAGCAGTTTTTGTTTAGTGTATAAAAATATTGTAATGGATTTAGAATCAGTTAATGTTTTCATGGTGATTCAGCTGAAAATCAGATAAATTAACTGTAGGACTGAAAATAATGTTTTAACTTAGATGTTGAAATATTAAAATATTATTTTCTACCTGTTGGATTCAATATTTTTACTTTTTTTTTGTTACAGTTTGTTGTGTGAGAAGTTTCTGTATAGAACAGTGTCAACCGTATTCTCCTAATTTTCCTTTCACTCTTATGTATGTTTTTCATTTGATAGTTTTATTCTTTCCCGCCCTAAACTACATAAGTTCTCCCACTGTCTGTAGTTTTTTTACATTTTATTTAACAAGATATCTTCAATATGATGCACAGAAAACTTTTTGAAACTAAATTGTATGTTTTGCCATGAATGTTTAGATGTTGACACCCCAGATCCTGATGAAAGGTCTCTCATTACCTATATATCCTCTCTCTATGATGTATTTTCCGAACCTCCAGACTATCACCCACTTGCAGACAGTGTAAGTAATTGTTACAACTGGGTATAGTTTTTCGTGAATTTATTAAGTAGGCTTAACAAGCACTCTTAAGAATGTGTTGGTTTTTGTGAAACAATTTTAGAAGATAGAAATGTCTTTTAAAGATTTTATTTTAATTAAGATGACAAAAGCATTTATGTAGAATTTATGTGACTACTTACTAAGCTGTTTTAAATCATGTGTACATTGATTTTGTAGTCTATAGATAAATTAATTATTCAAAAACATTTGGGCAAGAAATCATACATACTGAAGAGCTATTATAATAAGTAAAAATAGAATGTATCACATATTGTTGTGAGAAAAAATATGAAAATAGAAGAATATATGTTTTGTGAAACTAAACAGTGTTTTGTGTTGCATTGTTAAGGAGAATGGATTATTGTAATTTTATTGATGAATCCACTTGTTGTGTCACTCATTTGTTTTTTATTAGTTTTTATAGGAAAGAATATTAATTTATAAATGTATTTTTGAAGAATTGAATGTTACATCTTGAGTAGTTTGTGGAATTAAACATTCAGCAATATATTCAACATTACATTCACCTTTATATTCGGCAATATATTCAACATTATATTGTTATATGGACATCTACCGTATTTTGGATGGTGTTTATCTGAAAGATTAATGTCCTAGAAAAGTTGGGCTTTTGCTCTTTGGTGTGTTTTTTGTTTTGAGCTTTTTTATAGTTTTATTTAAATATCTTAAAATCAGTGTTTTCCAGGGTTTTTAGTTTTAGTTTTATGTATATACTTTAACAATGGTGTTTTTCAGAGTTCTCACTTCTAATGCTAATTAATAAGTTTACTAATATACTGTATATTTTCTACACTCCAGTTTCTCTTATGGTAGTAATAGCATGTACTAAAGATAGTCCTATTTATGTTGAAGCTTTGTTAGAACAATTGATATTTTATACAAACTTATAAAAAACAACTTACCACTAACAAACAAAACACATTTCTTTTCTCATTGGGAAAGGGTTAAGCCTAACAAGTACTGTGATTAAGGAAAGTGGGAACACTAGTAAACTGAATGTCCATTTCTGGTGTTTATTGGAAAGTGAGATTTTTTTTTTTCATATTGGAAATGTTTTGTTGGTGTTTATTAATTAAAACAGAAAATCAGGACCCCTAGATATATAATTTGGTAAATTAATAAAATTTAAAGTTTATTAAAACTATTAAGTTGTTAGTAGTTTCTAGGTGCATTAAAAACTCTCTTTAATTACTAGGGAGAAGCTTTTCATATCTCCTGAAAACTGTATAGTGTAGTCCTTCATGAATAAATAAAACTAAGAATACATTGTCCAGTTTTCTAAAACTAAGATAACAATATCCAGGTTTCTAAAACTAAGATAACAATATCAAGGTTTCTGAAACTAAAAATACAATGTCCAGTTTTCTGAGATTAAGACAATGTCAGTTTTCAAAACTGTCAATGTCAGTTTTCTGAAACTAAGAATACAATGTCCAGTTTTCTGAAGGATATACAACAGTAATTTGTTTCTTGAACAACAGGAGAAACTACGAAAGGTTGAAGACTACAAGGAACTGGCCAGTACACTCAAACTTTGGATACAAGGAATGATAACGGTCCTACAAGATCACACTTTTCCATGTACATTGGTGGAAATGAAAGTAAGTTTTTAATTGGTATAAAATCTTATAATGAATAGATCTTATATCATTTAACGACTGCTGTTCATACAAAATAATAGAAAGTTTTATGGTTTCTAATATTTTACACAGTTGATTTCGTCATAACTTTTATTGCACCAAGAGAGCAGCTGCTGTTGTCACTTCACACTAAATGTTATTAAGAAGCTTGTTGTTTAAAGAGTGAAACAGTAACTCATTCAGTAAGCGAAGTGTGAACACAGTTACCTTTTGCTCAGAGTAAGTTGCTAGTGTAAGTTGTTTTTGGTGTAAGAATAACATCATAAAATACTTTATTAATGTTCTTCCATCAATTTTTGTACTGGTAATTCTACAGGTTTTTTGTTTCCTAAGCTTTTGATGAACAGTTAGCTTGATTTTTGTAATTTACAGGCTCTATTAGTAGAGAATAACAAACTTAGGGTTGCACACATCCCATTGAAACTTCACGAGAAACAAAAATTGTTCCATCTCTATACGTTACTACAGGTAGGCCTTCTTGTGACTATGTAATGTTAAAATCACATTTTATTCACACATCTGTGTGATTTTAGCATCTTTAAAGAATATAAACTTATATTTATTAATAGTGATTAATCTGTTTTAAATAGAACAGTTCCTAAAGACTGTTCCAACCAGTTTTGACAATGATTGACAGTTTTTTATAATATTTTCATTGGAGATTTCTGTTTGTACTGAACTATAAATATTTCTTTCAAAAGCAAGATTGTGTAAATTAAGTATCACAGTTGTTTGTTAATTTGAAAAGTGTTTTGAATATTAAGTTTACTGACAGCAAAACATTAAGTAAGAAGCTATTTCAATTGATTCTGTATTATTGTCTATTTTGAAACTGTAATGAAGTTATTACTTATTTTTTTTTCAGAAAACGTTTAGAGAAACTGGATCTGTAGACATAGAAACGGAACTTCAATTTGACACGATTGAGGAAAACTGGAATCAACTTATGTTGGCTCTACAAAGTAGGGACCAAGCGATTCGTGATGAAATTAGCAGGTATGTGAAACAGGAAGAAAAGATATCAAATTATAGATCAGTTGTTTATTTTTATGTCTAGAACAGCTTATGGAAAAACAAAGTCAGTCCAGAAATGGATAGGTAAAAACTAACTAGTTTGTCAGTCCAAAAAATTGATAGGTAATAGTTATGTGTTTTTTGAAATCTGGATCCTTAAGAATGTTTATTTTTTATTGTGATTAATAATTAAGAATTGTCTGATATGTATATATAGCATTAAGTGTAAACATTGTTTTAATGCTGTTTTATGAACTGCAAGATATTAAATACATTTATACATCATACAATAATGAAACTCTTGCTTCTGTATATGATACTGGAAAAACTTTTATCACACAATGTACAACCTCCAACTTCACATAAAATTTTTATCCTGTGTGCATGTAGATTTGCAATAGGGGTCATGATTTTCCCGTTTTGCCTCTGTTTCCCTTCAAGGAAAACTTAATTTTTCTCCATTCTTAGGGTGCAGATATGGCATCATGAATAAGTCACACATGGATTTAATGCACTGGTGCCAAGGATAATCAGCTAGTGTGTATAATTAGGTACTTAGCAGTTGATCACTAGATGCAGTTTATACACTTAACAGCAAATATTTCACTGCCACTTTTTTTAAATTTATTTTTATAATAAAATAGAGATAGGTAGCTTTTACAAGGTAAGCACAGAATTACCACCATATTTTACTTGTTGGAGATAAATAGTTTCTGGATTGTTGTATAATTAATGTGTAGGAAGCATTCGGGCAGTAATATTAGTTAAAAAACAACTTTTATTCTCCCAGTAACAATAAAAAATATACTTTACTTTAGCCATTGTTTTACATTTCTAGCTTCATCAGGGCTAGTAGTATGATAACTGTATGATATTGAAACATGTGAAATATAAAAATGAAATCCAAACTACCTGCTAACCCAATAGATCTGTGAAGAAACCTTTTTAATATTTGTTTGGTAAACTGACTATTTTGCACTTTTATTCTAGACAAGAGAAGCTTCAGAGACTTGCAGAGAAGATTCACAGGGAAGCCAAACAGTGTGACAGAAGAATTGACGACATAGAGAAAAAAGTGATAGAGGTAGGTGTTGGTGATAGCTTATTAATGTATACATTGCATTATACTGTTGTTACTATGACAACATCATAATTGTCCTTTGACAATTGACAGGAATTCCTGCCAATGATCCTATTGGGTTCTTATTTATAATGACAAAGAAAAGTTATACTCCACAGCTTAGTGTTAAACTTGAAGGTTTGTACATTGAAATTTGGATCTTTGTCCCTTTATACAGTGTTGTTTATCAGTAAACAAACACAATTAAACGGAAAAAAATGATACAGTTATGAGCTCTTGTAAACTTCCAAGCCCGGTTCTACATATATATCTAAAAGCATTATTTTTGTATGTGTTTTAGGAAGAAGTGAGGAGCCACCGACTTCATCCAGTGAATGCTGTAGAAAACTGTGATCAGATTGAAGCTGAACTAACTTCCATTGATGAAAACATCCAAACAATGTTCAAGGAAGTAGAGTCACTTCAAGATGGAAGTTACCACCAAACACATGAAGTTTGTAAGAGGTAAATATTACTGTTGATTGTCATGCACCAGAGCTCTGATTTTTACCTTTAGTTAGAGATGTGGATATTTATAACATAGATATTATTACAGATAAACCATTAGTTAGAGATGTGGATATTTATAACACAGATATTACTACAGATAAACCATTAATTAGAAATGTGGATATTTATAACACAGATACTAATAAAGATAAACCATTAATTAGAAATGTGGGTATTTATAACATAGATACTAATAACGATAAACCATTAATTAGAAATGTGGGTATTTATAACATAGATACTGATAAAGATAAACCATTAATTAGAAATGTGGGTATGTATAACATAGATAGTAATAAAGATAAACCATTAATTAGAAATGTAGGTATTTATGGCATACTACTAATAAACCTTTATTTAGAGATGTGGATATTTATGGCATAGATACTAATAAGTTATGAATTAGAGCTGTGAACTGAATGGTCATAGCACAAACTAAATCAGTTGAAAAGAAGTGATAATGAAATATGACCTCTTAACTACTACCTATCTTTGAGTAATTAGAAATGTGAAGTATCATGCTTTAGCAGTTAGATGTATCTTCCTTCAAGTCGTGATGTGGACCTTGGAAGTAGAATTTCTTCAACCATCAGATATAACCTGCTGCTGGTTGTTGAACTGACCTAGGAACACTGTAAGTACTGTGACTTCAACCATTGGACATAGTCTGTTCCTGGTTGTGGAGCCAGTCTTAATATAGTTCAGTGTTGTCTATCTTTGTATATCTTAATATGTCTATGTCCTCTTCATGGAGAGGTACTGTCATTATATCACCTTTCTTCTGTTGGTCATACAGGTGTGTTTTTAGAAATTTGTATGTCATGAAACACCTGTGTTCTAAGTTAGTACACAATATTCCTTGTCCTTGGAATTGATTCCTTATGTTGCAAGACCATATATTTGTTGTAAGGAAACTTGGCTTTAGCATTGTTTCAGTTCTCATATAGTTGTGGAACACTTGAAGTTAGAAATGGGAAGTCATATTTCAGTACCATTCCTTTTATCTTGTCCAATTTGTCTTCCAGCTGTTCAGTTTGCAGTTATAAATTATAGTTTTTCTTTATTAGAACCTCTGTTATTGAGCACAAATTTGTATTTATTAGAATACAGATCTTCAACTAAGTTTATTAGTGTCTTTATAAGTTATATAGCACTATGTTTTTGTTTATAAGGGTCCAAAACCTTCATCAGCGGTGGACCACAGTCCACACTACTTTCACAACCAAATTATTAAACCCACTGTCAACTCGTACTGTGAAATCTGAAGAAAGACAGGTTACCAAACAGAGACAAGTTGTGTATGAACAATACTTAGTTGATACCAACGAAGCCTTCAAATTTTTGCAGGAATGTTTGGACTGGGTGAATGGTAAATTGGTATGTAACCTTAAATGTGTTTAAATAGGAAAAACAGATTATAAGAAATAAGAATAATATTTAAGATTAAACTAATTCTTCATTTTGCTGTTTAACAATAAGTGACCAGAAGTTTACCAGGAGTATTTGATGTTTGATTAACGGTACAGTTTTAAACAGCATATTAAAACTTAACATATTTAACTTGTCTTGTGTTCTTTTATATTTTAGAAATTTCTTCATTCTGCTGAATATGGCAGTGACCTTCCAAGTGTGAAATCAATACTAGAACAGCACCAAACAGAACACCAGGCAATCAGTCAGTTCCATAGAAATATCGATCAGTGTGGAACTAAAAAGGTAAGGTTCATTTGTACTGTCATATATCTATATTATTAAAGTACATGATACACATATATTAGTAATGTAAAGGATACACCTGTATTATTAAAGTACAGGATACATCTGTATTATTAAAATACAGGATACACCAGTGTGTTATTAATGTGAAGAATACACTTGTATTTTTAATGTAAAGGATACGTCTGTATTATTAATAAAGAGTATATATCTATATTATTAATCTAAAGGATACATCTGTATTATTAGTGTAAAGGATATATCTATATCATCAATACAGCAGATATTACAAATATAATAGACAGTTCAGTTTATGTTGTGGATGTATCTGTAGACTAATTATGATTTCCTCAACATCTCATGAATGTTTCGGTAAATAAAAACCATTGGGTGTTTTTATTCAAATAAAAAATAATTTTTTTTAAGAACCAGTTTAGAGGAGATGAACAAGATTTCTACTGTAGACTGTTGACCAAACTTGAGAAAAGTTACTCGGAACTTGTGGTAGGTGGCTTCTTAATATGTATAATTTACCTTATGAACATACCGAACCGCTATTAACGTGTGGATCTATAACTTATTAACATGTGAAACAGCTGTTAAGCTATGGATCCATCAGTTATGAAGGAATAGCTATTAATGGGTGGATCCATTAGTTATGAACATATGCAATAGCTGATAAATTATGGATCCATCAGTTATGAACATATGGAATAGCTATTAATGTGTGGATCTATAACTTACAGACATACGGAATAGCTATTAAAGTATGGATCCATAACTTATGAACATATGAAACAGATGTTAAGGTGTGAATCCATACATTATGCATAAACAGGTAAAGCTGATTGTAAAATATCTGTATTTTGTTCGTTTCTCCAGAAAAAAATGGTATAAGAAAGTCTTATTTGAATAGAAGGTATGTAATTAAAGCTGTCTTTGGGAACAGAGACACTTGTAGTAACACAGACAAACAGAAATATATACAGGTGTAACACAGATTAGAATTTGCAGGATTTTAAATATTATTATTGGTGGAGACATGTTACACACACACACACACACGTGTATGTTTGTATGTGTGTGTGTGTATATAAACTACATCAAACCCCAAACATGTATTATACAGTATTACACTCATTAGAGTGACTGTTTTAAACATGCATTATACAGTATTACACTCATTAGAGTGACTGTTTTAAACATGTATTATACAGTATTACACTCATTAGAGTGACTATTTTAAACATGTATTGTACAGTATTACACTCATTAGAGTGACTATTTTAAACATGTATTATACAGTATTACACTCATTAGAGTGACTGTTTTAAACATGTATTATACAGTATTACACTCATTAGAGTGACTGTTTTAAACATGTAATATATAGTATTACACTCATTAGAGTGACTGTTTTTGTGTACATAGTTATTGATACCCGGTCCTGTGCCTCACCTCATGTGAGCAGGCTATAATATACGGTGTAACAGATAAGAAACATGCAAGTTTAATGGATACAGACAAGAAAACGCTACTGTAGACCCCTGCTGGGACAGCGGTACGTCTTCGGATTTGCAACGCTAAAAGCAGGGGTTTGATTCCCCTCAGTGGACACAGCAGATAGCTCGATGTGGCTTTGCTGTAAGAAAAACACACACACACATTCTATTGTAATGGATACAGATAAAACAATGTGCTAGTGTAATGGGTATAAGTGAGAATCATGCTTGTGTAACAGTTACGTATGAGAAACATGCTAATGTAACAGCTGCAAGATGCAAGTATGATAGAAACAGAAGAGAAGTAACAAGTACAGATGATACATTTATTGGTATAATTGTTGATTCTGTTTGTGCTGTGATAATGTTGAAGAAATGTATAAATAATAAAGTGAGGCATCAATAATACATTTGATTTGATATAATATAACAGTTTAATTAGCATTAGATACTTCATTTGTGAACTTAAGAGTTTGGAATAATTTTCACTATGTTCCATAATAATAATATTTTAATTTTTTTATAATGAATGGACGTATCCAATGGTGAAACAAATTTATTGTTTTAATTCAATTTTTTTTAATAGAATTTATCCAACAGACGTCTCACTGATTTAGAGATATTGTTAGACTTCATTCAGTCGGCTACTAATGAGATGATGTGGATGAACAGGAAGGAGGAAGTAGAAGTCACCAGAGACTGGAACTCAGTCACTCTGAACATTGTAGAAATAGAACAGTATCAGGAAGTAAGTGGTTTATCAAATGTAAGCTGAAAATACATTAGGTTTCTCACAAATCAAAGTGTCGTAAGAATGTTGAAAACGTGTTTGTTTACTGATGTGAGGTACACTGAACAGCAGTGTAACTTTATCTTAACTTAGAGAGCTATTCTGTTGTTCTCTACAGATAAAGATTGCTGTAGGCCGTGAGCAAAGATGAAAACAAAAGATTCTAATTGAGTAATTAAGTTGTGATGAGTTTCCTATTCAGTAAGGACAGGACTTGGTGTGTAAAACATCAATCACTTTAATTCCTAATTTGAAACTTTGTGTTACAGACATTTTCTTCTGAACTTGAGAAACGAGAGATTCAGTTTAATGCTATCACAGACAGAGGCCAGAGCTTGAAACTCCAGAAACATCCTGCCAGTGACTGTATTGAAGTGAGTGTTCATCCTTTTTGTAAAATATGTCACACACTAAAGCAAATGAAACAGACTGTCAGAATATGTAAGTCTTGATAATGGAGAAACTAATTGTGACACATTCATGTGTCCTCTTCAGTTTATAAGGAGAAGACCGTGTAAAAATGAAGGAAACACACAAATGTATCATAATTAGTTTCTCGCAAATCAAGACTTCTGACAGTGTTTTTTTTACTAACTGCTGCTCATAATATCCGTTCTTTTGTTATCTACATTAGATTTGTGTTTAATGTTAAGGTGCTGGTTTAGGTTTTGTTTTTAAATGTGAGCTTAGAGTATCAGAGCCACCATAAAAGAATATGTGACATACGAGAACAGTACTAGAGTTTTGTTTTGAATTGTTTTAAGTGCATTTCTTGTTACAGGCTTACTTAAGAGCCATGCAGTCTCAGTGGCACTGGTTGCTACAACTCACCATATGCTTAGACGAACACTTACGGAATGTTTCAGTGTATCATCAGGTAGGGTCTTGTTTCTTTCATTGTTTTAACCAAGTGTGATAAAACTGGTCAGTTTTCTGTTAGTTGTTCTAAACAACATAATAAGTTGAGTGGAATTATAATAATAATATGTGTTTTATATTTATTGTTTTAATTAACTTAGCTTTACATTAGTGCTTTATATTTATGTTGAAAAGAGTATCGAGGGATGAGGAACCATTTGAGGTTGATAAAGTATTCAGAAACTTTATTACAGCTTTTACAAATGTCAAGTTTTAATTGTTGTGTTACCAGTTAGTTTGGGTTAATTAACCAGATTATGGGATGGTTTTTTTTCTTCTTTCATAAAATGTTTGAATTGTTACATTTGTGGAAATTTGGTACTTCTAACCAACTAGATATTTTTATGGCAACTAGAGTATTTTAACATTTCATTATACAGTTATATTATCGTAGTTTTGTTAGGATTCTGAATGGTTTCTTCTTGTAGTTCTTTACAGAAGCAAAGGAAAGTGAGCAGTGGCTGGCTCGTATTGAGGAGCAGTTAACCACCACTTTTAGTCGTAAAACTTTTCCTATCAACGAAGGAGAGAGTTTATTGAAGCAGATGTTGGATATCAAAGAAGACATGACTCATTACAAGGATATAGTGGTATCTCTTGTTAACCGAAGCAAAGAAATAGTCCCTCTCAAACAGAGACAACAGCCTCTTCAGGAACCCCTGAAAGTCACAGCAATCTGCTCTTACAAACAACTTAATGTACGTATTTCTTAGTGACATACGGTAAAAGTATTGCTCTCAGATTTTGTGATAATGAGAAACACACTTGAAGTAAAAAATGTATTCTCGAGATGGCTGGTATAAAATCTCAGGTTTGTAGCTGCCCATCTTGAATGGTTTACAATGTTTTATTTCTTATGTTTGTGACAAGTTTTAAAATCTTTTGTTCTTATTGGGTCATCCTGAGTGCCTATAAATAAACACACTTTGTATAAATATAAAACAGAATGCAATGTGTTTACTTCTAAAACTGTTTACACCTGTAATAATGTCTGCTTTATGATAACATATTATTTAACTTATAAGATCTGTAAGGTAAGATATACCAGAAATTGTTTGAATATCTTATTTTACTTTTAAATCTGTAAGGTAAGATATACCAGGCATTGTTTTTATATCTTATTTAACTTTTAAGATCTGTAAGGTAAGATAAGCCAGGCATTGTAAGAATAACAACTTGTTTAGTTTAAAAATTCTTTGTGTAGATTCTGCCAACAGTGTAGCGTGTGAAAGTATGCACATGTTCTGCCAACAGTGTAGCTTGTGAAAGGAAAGGAACGAACAGTAACTATTCTACCATGATTCACAGAATATTTAGCAGAAAGTAGTAAATACAAAACATATATGTTTACATTTTTATATTTTATGAGACTTGTCTGGATAACTTTAGTTAAACAGTCAAAACTGTTACAAAACATTTGAGACAAAGTTCAGTTTTATTCTACTGAAATACATGACATGATTTTACCTCTTCCACTCAGTTGATATTGCTCATAAAACATGTTCATTCAGAATGATGTGTCAAAGGTTAACTGGTATTTTTAATTTTATCAGTTCTGACATATTGCTGTTTTGTAACATAAAACACTTAACAACAACACAAACTGTAGTCTATATAAAATGTTCTATATCTGATTCACCTTGTCTTCTATTTTGGATACATTTCATCTTGTAAAATCAATTTAAAATTTTTAAGATTGGTGGTTGAACTTTCAGCTTTATTTGAAATAAATTTTGATATTTTTTTGAAAGTATGGAAAGTCCACTTCTAGTGGTTCTGATAAATCAAGAAAAGTGTGGACTGATATAAAAAACATGGTTTGAATGAAGAAGGGATTTTGTTTTCAGATGACATTAACAAGAAATGAACAGTGCTGGCTACATGACAACAGTCAGAGGATTAAATGGAAAGTAAGTTGTATTCTTGTAACATTCTTATGGCACTGGAGGATCAAAGCTCATCTGACAGTGATGGTTCAAGTTCTTGTTTTCTTCATCCTCATTGTCTTCACAATTGAAGATATTGTGGCTTATTGTTATAGTGTGGCGTATTGACAATATGATGTTCTAGCTTTATAACGTATAATTCTCCCTGGGAACGAAGAATGACAAGGAGGAAACTGCAGGTAGACACATTATATTTGATTACCCTGGTGGTGCCTCGGACAAGTGTACTCATATCTTAGATCAACCAGTAGAAGACTGTACGTGAAATCACATAAAAATACTATTCTTATGGTAAAATTTACAACACCAGTAGTATTACCACCCATTGCGTAAACGAATACAACGTTAGGCCTACCTTCAGTTTCTTATGCACCGTTCTTCATTCCCAGACACAATTATACCTCAGAAAGCTGGAATCTCTTGGACTGCCATTACTTCATGTATTTAAGACATGTTATGATGTTTGGTAAATTTTTTGTTATCTGTTCCAAATGGAAGGATTATTATACGGTATGTTATAGGATGTTCTGAAAAATTAGACAACACATGCAACATGAAATTATCTTTTATAATGTGAATTTTAAGAAAATCTTGTCTGTTTTGGTTGTAAATGTAGTGTTGAATGTTTCAAGTGACCAACTGTAGATGTAATGGTTGTAAATGTGTAGAGTTAAATGTTGTAACTAACCAACTGTAGATGTAATGGTTGTAAATGTGTAGAGTTAAATGTTGTAACTAACTGTAGATGTAATGGTTGTAAATGTGTAGAGTTAAATGTTGTAACTAACTAACTGTAGATGTAATGGTTGTAAATGTGTAGAGTTAAATGTTGTAATTAACCAACTGTAGATGTAATGGTTGTAAATGTGTAGAGTTAAATGTTGTAACTACCGAACTGTAGATGTAATGGTTGTAAATGTGTAGAGTTAAATGTTGTAACTAACCAACTGTAGATGTAATGGTTGTAAATGTGTAGTGTTAAATGTTGTAACTAACCAACTGTAGATGTAATGGTTGTAAATGTCTAGAGTTAAATGTTGTAACTAACCAACTGTAGATGTAATGGTTGTAAATGTCTAGAGTTAAATGTTGTAACTAACTAACTGTAGATGTAATGGTTGTAAATGTGTAGAGTTAAATGTTGTAACTAACTAACTGTAGATGTAATGGTTGTAAATGTGTAGAGTTAAATGTTGTAACTAACCAACTGTAGATGTAATGGTTGTAAATGTGTAGAGTTAAATGTTGTAACTAACTAACTGTAGATGTAATGGTTGTAAATGTGTAGAGTTAAATGTTGTAACTAACTAACTGTAGATGTAATGGTTGTAAATGTGTAGAGTTAAATGTTGTAACTAACTAACTGTAGATGTAATGGTTGTAAATGTGTAGAGTTAAGTGTTGTAACTAACTAACTGTAGATGTAATGGTTGTAAATGTGTAGAGTTAAATGTTGTAACTAACTAACTGTAGATGTAATGGTTGTAAATGTGTAGAGTTAAATGTTGTAACTAACCAACTGTAGATGTAATGGTTGTAAATGTCTAGAGTTAAATGTTGTAACTAACTAACTGTAGATGTAATGGTTGTAAATGTGTAGAGTTAAATGTTGTAACTAACTAACTGTAGATGTAATGGTTGTAAATGTGTAGAGTTAAATGTTGTAACTAACCAACTGTAGATGTAATGGTTGTAAATGTGTAGAGTTAAATGTTGTAACTAACTAACTGTAGATGTAATGGTTGTAAATGTGTAGAGTTAAATGTTGTAACTAACTAACTGTAGATGTAATGGTTGTAAATGTGTAGAGTTAAATGTTGTAACTAACTAACTGTAGATGTAATGGTTGTAAATGTGTAGAGTTAAGTGTTGTAACTAACTAACTGTAGATGTAATGGTTGTAAATGTGTTGAGTTAAATGTTGTAACTAACTAACTGTAGATGTAATGGTTGTAAATGTGTAGAGTTAAATGTTGTAACTAACTAACTGTAGATGTAATGGTTGTAAATGTGTAGAGTTAAATGTTGTAACTAACTAACTGCACATGTAATGGTTCTAATAGTGTAGAGTTAAAGGTTGTAACTAACTGTAGATGTAATGGTTGTAAATGTGTAGAGTTAAATGTTGTAACTAACTGTAGATGTAATGGTTGTAAATGTGTAGAGTTAAATGTTGTAACTAACTGTAGATGTAATGGTTGTAAATGTGTAGAGTTAAATGTTCTAACTAACCAACTGTAGATGTAATAGTTCTAAATGTGTAGAGTTAAATGTTGTAACTAACTAACTGTAGATGTAATGGTTGTAAATGTGTAGAGTTAAATGTTGTAACTAACTAACTGTAGTTAGTTGTAGTGGTTGTAAATGTGTAGAGATAAATGTAATATATTTGTAAAAACACAATCCAGAACATGTTAATATTTAAAGGTTTTCATTTAAAACAAACTTGTTTGCTATGAAAGTTTTTACGGTTGTGTTTAATTTATGTATCTTCCAAGTAATGATATCAACTATATTGTCTATAGATTAAGTAGACATAGAAGTCATCATCAACTTATCAACATGTATGTTCCTTCAAGAATTCTCGTGTGTTTGTGTTGATGATGCATGAGACTCTGAACTTGATTCAAGAGAGAGTATTTTCTTTAGGTCATCAACTCTGCCGGTACTGAGGGACTGGTCCCTGGAGTCTGCTTTGTTATACCACCTCCAAACTTTGAAGCTATAGATCTTGCCCAAAGGTAGATTTGTTCATTCAGTTTATGTGTAATAAACAACATGGTAGAATGTAATATTAAAAGTCCATTGTTGAGATAATTCACAGAATGAAATAAGTAATTTAGTCAATTTTAAAAAGAAAGTAAATTGTACATATTTTAATATCTTAAAAAACATTCATCTGATAATAAAAAGACAATTGGTATTGGTAAGGGTCATGGGAATTATGTGCAACTGTTTAGAAGGTAGGTATTGTTAGAGGTGTAGCTGGACATATAGGCATTGTTAGAGGTGTAGCTGGACATATAGGTATTGTTAGAGGTGTAGTTGGACATATAGGTATTGTTAGAGGTGTAGTTAGACATATAGGTATTGTTAGAGATGTAGCTGGACATATAGGCATTGTTAGAGGTATAGCTGGACATATAGGTATTGTTAGAGGTGTAGTTGGACATATAGGTATTGTTAGAGGTGTAGTTAGACATATAGGTATTGTTAGAGATGTAGCTGGATATATAGGTATTGTTAGAGATGTAGTTAGACATTTAGGTATTGTTAGAGGTGTAGTTGGACATATAGGTATTGTTAGAGGTGTAGTTGGACATATAGGTATTGTTAGAGATGTAGCTGGACATATAGGTATTGTTAGAGGTGTAGCTGGACATATAGGTATTGTTAGAGGTGTAGCTGGACATATAGGTATTGTTAGAGGTGTAGCTGGACATTTAGGTATTGTTAGAGGTGTAGTTGGACATATAGGTATTGTTAGAGGTGTAGCTGGACATATAGGTATTGTTAGAGGTGTAGTTAAACATATAGGCATTGTTAGAGGTGTAGCTGGACATATAGGTATTGTTAGAGGTGTAGTTGGACATATAGGTATTGTTAGAGGTGTAGTTAGACATATAGGTATTGTTAGAGATGTAGCTGGACATATAGGCATTGTTAGAGGTATAGCTGGACATATAGGTATTGTTAGAGGTGTAGTTGGACATATAGGTATTGTTAGAGGTGTAGTTAGACATATAGGTATTGTTAGAGATGTAGCTGGATATATAGGTATTGTTAGAGATGTAGTTAGATATTTAGGTATTGTTAGAGGTGTAGTTGGACATATAGGTATTGTTAGAGGTGTAGCTGGACATATAGGTATTGTTAGAGGTGTAGCTGGACATATAGGTATTGTTAGAGGTGTAGCTGGACATATAGGTATTGTTAGAGGTGTAGCTGGACATATAGGTATTGTTAGAGGTGTAGCTGGACATATAGGCATTGTTAGAGGTATAGCTGGACATATAGGTATTGTTAGAGGTGTAGTTGGACATATAGGTATTGTTAGAGGTGTAGCTGGACATATAGGTATTGTTAGAGATGTAGCTGGACATATAGGTATTGTTAGAGATGTAGTTGGACATATAGGTATTGTTAGAGGTGTAGCTGGACATATAGGTATTGTTAGAGGTGTAGTTGGACATATAGGTATTGTTAGAGATGTAGCTGGACATATAGGTATTGTTAGAGGTGTAGCTGGACATATAGGTATTGTTAGAGGTGTAGCTGGACATATAGGTATTGTTAGAGGTGTAGCTGGACATATAGGTATTGTTAGAGGTGTAGTTGGACATATAGGTATTGTTAGAGGTGTAGCTGGACATATAGGTATTGTTAGAGGTGTAGTTAAACATATAGGTATTGTTAGAGGTGTAGCTGGACATATAGGTATTGTTAGAGGTGTAGTTGGACATATAGGTATTGTTAGAGGTGTAGCTGGACATATAGGCATTATTAGAGGTGTAGTTGGACATATAGGTATTGTTAGAGATGTAGCTGGACATATAGGTATTGTTAGAGGTGTAGTTGGACATATAGGTATTGTTAGAGATGTAGTTGGACATATAGGTATTGTTAGAGATATAGGTAGATACGTAGATATTATTAGAGGTGAACATAAACACATAAATATTATAAGAAGTGTAGGTGGACAGACAGATATTGTTGAAGTGTCAAAAAGTATAAATATAACATTATGTGCTACACAATAATTTTAAAGTTTCTAAAAAATCATACTCTTGATTAAGAAAGAAAGAAATTTATTTATGAAATGAAATCATTTCTGCATTGTTGAGTTTCACAACAGTTTGGTGAATTCACTCAATGTCAACATTGTTAGGTATTATAACAATCACAATATAATCATTGAATGTCAACATTGTTAGGTTTTATAAGAGTTACAATATAATCATTGAATGTTAACATTGTTAGATATTATAACAATTACAATATAATCATTGAATGTCGACATTGTTAGGTATTATAAGAATTACAATATAACCATTGAATGTCGACATTGTTAGGCATTATAACAATTACAATATAATAATTGAATGTCAACATTGTTAGGTATTATAACAATTACAATATAATCATTGAATGTCAACATTGTTAGATATTATAACAATTACAATATAATCATTTAATGTTAACATTGTCAGATATTATAACAATTACAATATAATCATTGAATGTTAACATTGTTAGGTAGTATAACAATTATAATGTAATCATTGAATGTTAACATTGTTAGGTATTAGAACAATTAGAAGGTAATGATTGAATGTTAACATTGTTAAGTATTTAACAATTAGAAGGTAATGATTGAATGTCAACATTATTAAGTATTATAACCATTAGAAGGTAATGATTAAATGTTAACATTGTTAAGTATTATAACAATTAGAAAGTAATGATTGAATGTTAACATTGTTAGGTGTTAGAACAATTAGAAAGTAATGATTGAATGTCAACATTGTTAGGTATTATAACAATTAGAAGGTAATGATTGAATGTCATCATTGTTAGGTATTATAACAATTAGAAAGTAATGATTGAATGTCAACATTGTTAGGTATTAGAACAATTAGAAAGTAATGATTGAATGTCAACATTGTTAGGTATTATAACAATTAGAAGGTAATGATTGAATGTCATCATTGTTAGGTATTATAACAATTAGAAAGTAATGATTGAATGTCAACATTGTTAGGTATTAGAACAATTAGAAAGTAATGATTGAATGTTAACATTGTTAGGTATTAGAACAATTAGAAGGTAATGATTGAATGTCAACATTGTTAGGTATTATAACAATTAGAAAGTAATGATTGAATGTCAACATTGTTAGGTATTAGAACAATTAGAAGGTAACGATTGAATGTCAACATTGTTAGGTATTATAACAATTTGAAAGTAATGATTGAATGTTAACATTGTTAGGTATTAGAACAATTAGAAAGTAATGATTGAATGTTAACATTGTTAGGTATTAGAACAATTAGAAGGTAATGATTGAATGTCAACATTATTAAGTATTATAACCATTAGAAGGTAATGATTAAATGTTAACATTGTTAAGTATTATAACAATTAGAAAGTAATGATTGAATGTTAACATTGTTAGGTGTTAGAACAATTAGAAAGTAATGATTGAATGTCAACATTGTTAGGTATTAGAACAATTAGAAAGTAATGATTGAATGTTAACATTGTTAGGTATTAGAACAATTAGAAGGTAATGATTGAATGTCAACATTGTTAGGTATTATAACAATTAGAAAGTAATGATTGAATGTCAACATTGTTAGGTATTAAAACAATTAGAAGGTAACGATTGAATGTCAACATTGTTAGGTATTATAACAATTAGAAAGTAATGATTGAATGTTAACATTGTTAGGTATTAGAACAATTAGAAAGTAATGATTGAATGTTAACATTGTTAGGTATTAGAACAATTAGAAGGTAATGATTGAATGTCAACATTATTAAGTATTATAACCATTAGAAGGTAATGATTAAATGTTAACATTGTTAAGTATTATAACAATTAGAAAGTAATGATTGAATGTTAACATTGTTAGGTGTTAGAACAATTAGAAAGTAATGATTGAATGTCAACATTGTTAGGTATTATAACAATTAGAAGGTAATGATTGAATGTCAACATTGTTAGGTATTATAACAATTAGAAAGTAATGATTGAATGTCAACATTGTTAGGTATTAGAACAATTAGAAAGTAATGATTGAATGTTAACATTGTTAGGTATTAGAACAATTAGAAGGTAATGATTGAATGTCAACATTGTTAGGTATTAGAACAATTAGAAGGTAATGATTGAATGTCAACATTGTTAGGTATTATAACAATTAGAAAGTAATGATTGAATGTCAACATTGTTAGGTATTAGAACAATTAGAAGGTATCGATTGAATGTCAACATTGTTAGGTATTATAACAATTAGAAAGTAATGATTGAATGTTAACATTGTTAGGTATTAGAACAATTAGAAAGTAATGATTGAATGTTAACATTGTTAGGTATTAGAACAATTAGAAGGTAATGATTGAATGTTAACATTGTTAGGTATTAGAACAATTAGAAGGTAATGATTGAATGTCAACATTGTTAGGTATTATAACAATTAGAAGGTAATGATTGAATGTTAACATTGTTAGGTATTATAACAATTAGAAAGTAATGATTGAATGTTAACATTGTTAGGTGTTAGAACAATTAGAAAGTAATGATTGAATGTCAACATTGTTAGGTATTATAACAATTAGAAGGTAATGATTGAATGTCAACATTGTTAGGTATTATAACAATTAGAAAGTAATGATTGAATGTTAACATTGTTAGGTATTAGAATAATTAGAAGGTAATGATTGAATGTCAACATTGTTAGGTATTACAACAAGTAGAGAATAGTGATTGAATGTCAACATTGTTAGATATTACAAGTAGATAATAGTCATTGAATGTCAACATTGTTAGGTGTTACAACAATTAGGAAGTAATCATTGAATGTCAACATTGTTAGGTGTTACAACAATTATGAAGTAATTGTTGAATGTCAATATTGTTAGGTATTACAACAAGTAGAAAGTAATGATTGAATGTTAACATTGTTAGGCATTACAACAAGTAGAGAATAGTCACTGAATGTCAACATTGTTAGATATTACAAGTAGAGAATAGTCATTGAATGTTAACATTGTTAGGTATTACAAGAATTATAAATAATAATTAAATGTCAACATTGTTAGGTATTACAACAATTAGGAAGTAATCATTGAATGTCAACATTGTTAGGTATAACAACAATTAGGAAGTAATCATTGAATGTCAACATTGTTCGGTATTACAACAATTAGGAAGTAATTATTGAATGTCAACATTGTTAGGTATTTCAACAAATAGAGAATAGTCACTGAATGTCAACACTGTTACATATTACAACAATTATAAAGTAATTAATGATTAAATGTCAACATTGTTAGATATTACAACAAGTGGAGGATAGTCATTGAATGTTAACATTGTTAGGTATTACAACAATTAGGAAGTAATCATTGAATGTCATCCTTGAGAGATTGGAAAGAACAATAAATAGTAAAAAATAGGAAATAGGTTTACACCACATTAAAACTGTTTTAAGAAAGGACCAGAAAACTATCTCTGAAAATAGTTTTTAAACCTATCTCATGTCTCACCCTTTAAATATAAAGTAATTTGAAAATACTGCTATTACAATAAGAATTGTACTGTATTCTGAGGATATTAGCAGAAACAGTTGTTTGAAAAATAAAATCTATTGTGAAGTGTGAATATTGTACTATTGTTCAGGAAGCTGTTTTATAGTGTGGGAACATATTTATGTGGTTTGATATATTTTTATCAATAGTTTGAACAAGAAGTATGACAATGTTTGGATTCTGTGGTCCAAGAAATATCATAAGCTGAGACAAAACCTGATTTTCTCGACAGTAAGGGTAATTCGATCATGGGATTTTGTCACGGTAAGCTATTTAAAACTTGCATTTCATTGTACTTGGTAACCAGATTTTAACAGAGTGTTTGTTTGGGTAATCAACATTTAATTAGGTCACTGAAACATACCCTTGTTTAACATACTCACCAAACAAACTGTTGTTCTAGTACAGCAACCAAAACAATCTTTGTTTTATTTTAATAGCTAAACATCTTTTGTTGATAAAGAGAGTGTTAGATTAGTCAGTAAACAGATCCTAATCCTAATTTATTTACTAGACAGATCTTTGTTCTATGCTAGTTATTAAAAAGATTTTAATTTTAATTAGGTATACTGTAACTATCATGCTCTAAACAAGCCTTTAGCAAGGTGTACATCCACATAAAGTAGTGCCAAGTTGTTAAAGGACTTTTTCATAACTAAAAATATTTATTAGAAATTTTTATTTCCTTATATTTATACATGATGAGTTTAATGACTGAGTGTAGAACTGACTTTTATATGTATATACATATATATTGTTTTTAAGTTTTGTAACATGGAACCAGCCCAGAGAGATTCTATCCATAAAGCACTGAATGAAGATGGACAAAAGCTTCTTCAAGAAGGAGATTCAAATGATCCAGACCTGAAGCAACTCCAGGAGGAGATTATCTACTGCAACAAACTTTTCCAAGACTTCTTGAACAGTATGAAGAGTGATGAAGGTGAGTGATAACTATATGTAAAAATAATGTAAAACAATAGGCATTTAAAGACCTTCACTATATTCTATTGGCAGGAATACATTTTTAGGATACAAAGTAATGTGCAAATGTTTGTAACTTTACACATTTGTTTTTTTACTATTTCAAACAGAACATCACATGATAAAAGAGAATGGGGTTAGCTCTTTCTTTTCAGATTTGTTTTTTTGGTGAGATTTTATAAAACAGTGTTCTATAAAAGCTATTTCTGAATCTGTTTAATGGAGCCTAAGGTGTTTAATAATAATAAAGGCAGTTGAAGCCATGCATACAAGGTTGAGAATGGTGTTTATTATGAGATATTTATTAGAAGATAGAATTATGAGGATTAGGCACCAGTGAACAGGGTTATTGTAAAATGTTAATTACTTCCATCTGTGTTAGAATAATGGCTCAAGGTTATGTTTTAAATGAATACACAAGTTTCAAATATATTAAAACACTTCTTTTTTCTTTTAAGTTTCTCATAATTTTTGTTTTAATATTCTCACTGTACAGGTGTCAAAATTAAATAACCAATCACTTTGTACTAAATATGTAGTTTAAACTTTGGGGGGGATGTTTGCTGTCCTCCACTTCTTTTATAAGTAGTCAGTCATGGTCATAAAAAATTCCCATTATAAGTTATAGTTTTCTTTTCTTAGCTTATTCTTTAGTCATGGTCATAATTGGCCTGGTAAAAATTTAGACCCATGCTGGACATGGTATTCACATGAAATTTACAATAATGAAGTTAGATCAACACACAACATGAGATTTTGCTTATGAACTTAAAGCTTGCAAGGCGTCATATGAATTTTAATAATTACTTTCAAGATATTGTCTGACATGGTTGAAATGCTGATTATATTAATTGTATCTTTCGTTCTGGTCTAATTATTTATTCCAAAGTTTTGATTTCTTCCTGATTCAGTTGACAAAACTGCACATAAGAAGTTTTCTGATCTTGTAACCACACTACAAAATTCACTGAAGAAAAGTGAGAAGACTCTGGAAGATAACGTCCAGACGCTGGTTCCCTGGGATCAGGATACTCTGGAAGGGAGAGTTCTGGAACACAAAGTAATTACAGCCAAAGTTTGTTGATCCGTACTTTCTTAAAACACCCTCTGTTCCATAATTCCACATGTATTAACATAATGATAATACGTATTGTATTAACATAATGATAATACATATTGTATTAACATAATGATAATAGGTATTGTATTAACATAATTATAATATGTATTGTATTAACATAATTATAATATGTATTGTATTAACATAATGATAATATGTATTGTATTAACATAATGATAATATGTATTGTATTAACATAATGATAATATGTATTGTATTAACATAATGATAATATGTATTGTATTAACATAATAATAATACGTATTTTTGTTTGTCAAGAAGTTTTCAGTGAATCTTGAGTTTAATTTCTACTTATTTAAATATTTTTTACCCCAATCTCTCATATTAAATAAATTTCAGTGATTTTCTCTTGTCTATTAACTTCCTAAGCTACAGGGAGTAACTTATATGGCTTGGTCAGTTAATTCTTTTGTTTGTTCCAAAACGTGTAAAACTAAACTTCCTGGTTCTTTTTTAAACTCTTGAATAATTGATTAGTCTTAATTCATACTTTGCTCACAACAAAGACTTCTGTTAAGGGTGATTTTGTCTTCCAGTCATTTGGCAAGAATCATCTTTTTACTATTCAATCGATTTATTTGTTATTAAATATTTGTTACTGTAATGTGATCTGGTCATTATGTTTTGACAGGAATTTGAAACAAATCTGAAGTCTCTTGAACCTCAAGTGGAGGACATGAAACTCCAGTTTCAGTCAATGACCAAGACATCTTCTGCCCTTCAACATCGTCACGACACTGTGATATCAATGTGGGAGAGAATATGGGCTATTTCTCATTTGTACATTGAGAGGCAAGTTCAGGTTTTGATAACTAAGTAAAATTTTATTACTAGGATATCCACCTATCAGATCAATGTTTAATAAAAACATAATGTCACACGAGAAAGTTAGGTGATTGTTGAATAATATTACCTTCTGATCAGAGCAAGCCATCTACATAGAGGTAAGCTAAAAATCGACATGGCAACAAGTATAGTAATTTGAATGTACTTATTTTTAATACATTTTATTACTTATAAAAGTTAGAATATGTCCTTTTATCAGCTGGGTACCCTCTTAAGAATAAGTTAGAAAACGTTATATCATCAGTTAGATATCCTGTTAACAATAAGTTAGAAAATATTGTTTCATAGTTGTTTACCCTGTTAACAATACTTCCAACAGAAAGAAATTAACAGGAAGGTACATGACTTATACGTCAGTGTATTAACAGAAGGGTACATGACTATAAGTTGGTGTATTAATGGGAGGGTACATGACTTATAAGTCAGTGTATTAATGGGAGGGTACATGACTTATAAGTCAGTGTATTAACAGGAGGGTACATGACTTATAAGTCATTGTATTAATGGGAGGGTACATGACTATAAGTTGGTGTATTAACAGGAGGGTACATGACTATAAGCTGGTGTATTAACAGGAGGGTACATGACTTATAAGTCAGTGTATTAATGATAGGGTACATGACTTATAAGTCAGTGTATTAATGATAGGGTACATGACTATAAGTTGGTGTATTAATGGGAGGGTACATGACTATAAGTTGGTGTATTAATGGGAGGGTACATGACTATAAGTTGGTGTATTAATGGGAGGGTACATGACTTATAAGTCAGTGTATTAATGATAGGGTACATGACTTATAAGTCAGTGTATTAATGATAGGGTACATGACTATAAGTTGGTGTATTAATGGGAGGGTACATGACTATAAGTTGGTGTATTAACAGGAGGGTACATGACTATAAGTCAGTGTATTAATGATAGGGTACATGACTATAAGTTGGTCTATTCTGATTGTTTGTTGTCTTTTAACCATGAGGAAGCTGCAAAGATCAAACATCGGTCAGAATTTTTTTAATATTATATATATATGGAGTGTAAAGCTATTTTTTATCAAGACAGTGTATTATAATCTTTATATAAGTTTTTGCGTGGTATTCAGTACTCCTAGTATATTAAATTAATAAACTTAATTATTGAGTTTATTTTTAATTGTGATCTACATAGGTAGCTTTTTGGTCAGGAATTAAAAGACATGTGACCTGTCAGTCATAACCAGGAAATCTGTCATCAAAACCACTCTTTCTACAATATGTACACAAGAAAAGGAGTAAAAATAATTTTATGTTCAGTTAAATAATAAGAATACTGAAATTTAGGGTTGGACACACATGATGTGTAACAAGCAGCTCCACATGATGTATAACAAGCAGCTCCTCATGATGTATAACAAGCAGCTCCGCATGATGTATAACAAGCAGCTCCGCATGATGTATAACAAGCAGCTCCGCATGATGTATAACAAGCAGCTTTGCATGATGTATAACAAGCAGCTCCGCATGATGTATAACAAGCAGCTCCACATGATGTGTAACAAGCAGCTCTGCATGATGTATAACAAGCAGCTCCACATGATGTATAACAAGCAGCTCTGCATGATGTATAACAAGCAGCTCCACGTGATGTATAACAAGCAGCTCTGCATGATGTATAACAAGCAGCTCTGCATGATGTGTAACAAGCAGCTCCGCATGATGTATAACAAGCAGCTCCACATGATGTATAACAAGCAGCTCTGCATGATGTATAACAAGCAGCTTCGCATGATGTATAACAAGCAGCTCCACATGATGTATAACAAGCAGCTCTGCATGATGTATAACAAGCAGCTCCACATGATGTATAACAAGCAGGTCTGCATGATGTATAACAAGCAGCTCCACGTGATGTATAACAAGCAGCTTTGCATGATGTATAACAAGCAGCTCTGCATGATGTATAACAAGCAGCTCCGCATGATGTATAACAAGCAGCTCCACATGATGTATAACAAGCAGCTCCGCATGATGTATAACAAGTAGCTCCGCATGATGTATAACAAGCAGCTCCACATGATGTATAACAAGTAGCTCTGCATGATGTATAACAAGCAGCTCTGCATGATGTATAACAAGCAGCTCTGCATGATGTATAACAAGCAGCTTTGCATGATGTATAACAAGCAGCTCCACATGATGTATAACAAGCAGCTCCACATGATGTATAACAAGCAGCTCCTCATGATGTATAACAAGCAGCTTTGCATGATGTATAACAAGCAGCTCCACATGATGTATAACAAGTAGCTCTGCATGATGTATAACAAGCAGCTTTGCATGATGTATAACAAGCAGCTCCACATGATGTATAACAAGCAGCTCCACATGATGTATAACAAGCAGCTCTGCATGATGTATAACAAGCAGCTCTGCATGATGTATAACAAGCAGTTCTAAATTTGCTGGCTGGGAGAGAGAGCTCTATGAAAAGTTGCTATGACTAACTTCAAAATTAGTAACACTGGAGAGCTGAAGGAAAGTTAACTTTTGTGTTTTAGTTGAATTTAAGACTTGTTTATCTTCAAAGACTTGCAGCTTAGTCAAAATGGATTTGAGGGTGTCTTAAGAGAGCCTACAATTGTATATTAATATTTTATATTGACATCAACCAAACTGATCAACTTTTATTCTTCAGTTTTTAAATAATAATTTTGAAATAAACGGATTCATGACAAAGTCACAAAACTGCACAAAAGAAAGATCAGATTTTTTTTTATTATTACTTCTATAACCAAATATTAATATTAACTTCTAGTCATGGTAAGCTTTATACATAAAGTGAAAATAAAAATCAACTTGACTATTAATACTTGCTTCTTACATTTCTGTATGTGAATGTTAGAGTTCACCACTCAATAGTTAATAACACACACTGTCATATCTGTCAATTTACTGAGTTCACTGAGTCATTCCTCAACATTATCGTATTTTTTTTGCTTTAGATTGAAAGCTCTTGAGATTTTGATGAATAATTTAGTTGAAGCCACAACTTTAGTAACACAGGTTGAAGTTCAACTAGCTAACTGTGATCCACTTTCAGCTGAAAGGACGACTCTTATTAAAACTCATGAGCTACTAATGGTAAGTAGACAATTAGAAAAGTGTTTTAATTTTCTTTTCGTGAATATTCCTATAACATTGTTTGTAACATTAGAGTTCTGATGTGCTGAAACTTGTGTTACAGAATGTTCGACATGTTTTCTTCCAGGATGTTGTAGCCTTAATGGCCAGTTTCGATGTTATATCCCTCTTTACAGAAGTTCCAACCACTGAAGCCTGCAAGATAGCCTTAGAACTCTATATCCGAGACCCTAACCCAACTATAGAAATTCCCAGTAACCAGTTAGCAACCCTCATAGAATTCACCACGATAAAGACAAACTTCATGTTCAACAACCAAAACTATATACAAACAAATGGCCTAAGCATGGGCAATCCAGTATCACCAGTTCTAGCCAATATTTTTATGACACAAGTTGAAACACAAGCAATTAACACAGCATTACATCCACCACTATACTGGTACAGATATGTAGATGACACGGTTGCGGGATTCAAATCTACAGAACCAATACTTAATTTTTTCAATCACATTAACTCTATACATTCCAACATCAACTTCACATGTGAACAGGAAGAAAACAATCAAATATCATTTCTTAACCTCAAAATTACAAGAACTGATACACAATTTCAAACAGAAATCCACCGAAAAATCACCCATACTGGTCTATACATTCCTTGGGACTCAGCACATGAAACAAAACAAAAACTCAACATACTAAGAAACCAAATAAACACAGCCATAAAACTATGCTCACCAGATAAAATTAACGATGAATTGGACAAAATAAAACAATACTTCACCAACATCAATAAGTTTCCTCCACAAACCGTAGAAAACATTATACACACACACCTAGACAGTAAGCAAAATCAACCAACTAAAGTAAATACAGCTCACGAATCAAAAAACCACGAAACCATATACTGCTGTATACCATATATTCCTGACATCAGCAAACAAATAACCAACATTTGGCAAAATTAGTAACAAAATATGACATTCCAATTAATACCAAATTTATTCAAAAAACCCGGCACAAAACTGAGGTCTATACTATGTAAAAACTACACTGACAAACACCACACCAACATTATTTATAAAATACAATGTGATAACTGCCACGACTTCTATATTGGAGAAACAAGTAGAAAAATGGAAACCAGATTCAAAGAACATAAAAAGTCACCTTCACACGTTTTCGAACACTGCAAGTCAAATAAACACAACATAACCATAGAAAACACTCAAATACTAAATAAAGAAACAAACATAAACAAACGCAAAATTAAAGAAGCCTTACTTATACAACAACTTAAACCCAAAATAAACCAATATAAAGGAACGCCTTTATACCTATATTAATATAATAAAATAAATAAAATTATATATTCAAACATCTAATACCGCCCTCTACATTTCGACACACAGTTATACAACCCCTTTCAGACATGTGGTCGGCTTCCGGTCAGTTACCTCTTTCTTTGTGAACCTGACGATGACCGAAGAAGGGTGAAACGTTGTTCGCTCTTCTATGTAAAAGTGTTTTCTCAGCCCAAACGAGCCGTTTTTGCATATAAATTTCTCAACAAGTGGGTTTCTGGTCATCACTGATTATGTTGTAACTCAGTTCATTTGATTTGATTGTAAGCAGGTGTGAAATTCTCAACCAAAAAATACAAAAGCATGCAGAGGACTTTGTTCAAATGCATGACTTATAGATTACTAAAAAGAAATAAAAACATACAACCATTGTTTTAATGGTTTTAAAGAAAGAGGAAACTTGATAAAAACTTTCATAACCATAAATCTAATTTTGTTTCTCATTTTATTGAATTACGAAAAGACATATAACTTTTCATGATTGTGTTGCCAACGAGGAACTTTTATTGTTAGATAAATTAATGGTTTATTTGAAAACATATTTCATGATTGCTTAAATTCTGTGAAATGGCTGATTTCTTAGAGTACAACAAAACTGGTACTGACTTCTGGTGAATACCAGCAGAGTTTTAACAATCCTGACTACAAATTATCCTGATTTCTAATGTTTCAAAGTGTTTATGCTGCCTCTAAACTCATAGTGTTATTTATTTATCTTTAGACCATTCAAGAAAAGATTCAGCAGGGTCAAACTGTGATTGACCAAATTAACAGTGATCTAGTCATTGTTTGGCATCTGACCGAACGAACCCGACCCAAACAAGTCAAACATTCAGATGTAAACAAAATAGAAGAAGATGTTAAGAAGGTTACGAAACGCTGGGACAGTGCTGGGCTCCAAGTTGTGGAACGGTAATAATTCATTTTAGCCTTTTTCACTTCATATAACAGATTTAAAAGTAAGTTAACTTAGCATGGAGTTATTATATTTTAGCGTGAAATCATACAGTATGCTTGTATTCAGTTATTTGGGTTGTCACCCCATCAGAAATAGTCTATAATTCGACAGGATCTTGAGTTGTTCATAAACTGTTAGAGCATTGCAAGAACTTAAGACTTTGTGGAAGATGATATACACAGAAAAAGATGTTTATGGAAGAAATGGCTGGACATATTCTAGCAATTAGTATTTTCAGACCATGAATCCAAGGGTTTGTGGTTCATGACTTGTTGTTGCAAAAATGCTCACTTCACTTTGGAAGTGACAACTAAATCTCACTATTCAATCAGACAAGAGTATCTCAGGAGGGTAGTGGTGGTTGAATAGTTATATTCTTTATAGTCTCTCAGTCCAAAGTTAGGGATAACTATGCATATATCCCTGTGTGTAGCTGGAAACAAAAATATTACAGATATAGTGCAATGTTCTATTTTGCCACCAGAGGGTTGTTTTATTGTGTTAACTGCAGTAGCTTTTATCTTATAAAACTTTTATATTTTAAGTTTAAGCATTATTAACATCTGGCCTTCTGCTGTCAGTACTGAAGTTTAGACATCCAGTCTTTATATACCCAATCGCCCTCTGGTGGCAAAACATTGAATTGCAGTGTCACTGCCATAGACGTTTTCCTTTTGCATATCATCCATTACTGTGTGCCCGTTCAGTTTTTATAATGCTTTGAGAGTATCACATAAATTATGGATAACTCCAAATATGTTAAATATTTTCAAATTTATCACAATATAAAATTTTAAAAATCAAATATTTAATAAGTCACTGTGTGGTTCTCTAGAAAGTCTCAATTAGGTATAAATTATCTTGGAGTTGCTGCTATTTTCAAACAAAACAAATGTTCCTCAACCTTAAGAAAGCATACAATTTTAACCTTTCAAAGATCACTCAAGAAAGCAGGTTAGAAAAGATATGACAATCTTATTTTAACAAGAATTTCATATAAAAAAGTAATTAAAGAAACGTTATACAGTAAATAAACAGATATAAACTCTTAAACTCAAATTATTAACATTATACTAGATGTAATAATTTAGTATGAACATCTATATCACTAATTAAACATTATCTCTTAGATTTTTATTCAGCCATATTAAAATAATTTTTACTAAATATGGCCTCTCTATGGTGGACTTACAGGCTAAGAAGTTGTGAAGCTGCTACAGAGCTGCTACAAACTTACCGAACTAAAATGGAAAACAATGAAGAGCCCTGGTTGATGGAGATGTCTATTCAAGTTAAAAATCTTAAACCGATCAACTTACTCACTCCCCCAGAAATTGAGAAACAAGTCCAAAATGCCATGGTATGTATCTTTTTTTAGTCATTTTGCTTTTGTTATTGTTGCTACAGAGCAACGTAACACAAAGTCCCCAGTTTAGTGAGTATAGCTGAAAAATGGCTTTAGTGTATTAATTTTACAAGTACAGTTATAATAAATCACAGTTTTAATAATAACAGATTTAGAACTGGTCACTCCAATCAGTTGAATCTTGTTGAGAGAAGAAGTAACTTTATCTCTTCCTTTTGTGATGAAAATATAGAATCATTTTCTATCATTATATATAAAATGTGTGTGTTTCTGTGTACCTATGTATATCTATATGTATACAGACTCACACATAAGAAAGCCTTGGTTTTGAATTGTTTTGATGAAAATTACTGCCTTAAATAGCAGAATAATTATTTTTAGTCAAATATAATTAATATAATGGTAATTTATTTTTAATAATATGTAATTAATGTAATAATAATTTATTCTTAAACATATATATCAACAACCAGAAGATTGTGGTTCATACATATGTTAATGAAGTTATCAATTTCCTAGAAATAAAAATACGTAATAGAATGTGAGAAAGTTTTGATTCAGATATTTCTACACACACACACACACACACACACACACACACACACACACACACACACACATATATATATATAATTACTTTATTAAATCAAATAATTTGATTTTACAAAGTTCTTGAATGATAATTTACATACTTGTGTTAAGTACATTATGGAGGAAATAAAACACTAACTGTCATTGTTTTAAATGTTGCAGTTTCAAGTTATTGTTGTTTCTAAAAAAAACTTAACAGTAAACCATTAAGTTCTATTCAGCATAGTGGAAGGGAAGCCCTGCTAATTACTGCCACTTATTGTAGATTGAAGAAAGCATTCAGAAAGTACAACTAATAACATTTTATGATCACTTTAAACTGTATGGGATTATTCATATAATATAGTGAAAAAACATTCAACTACCACGAACTGAAACTTTCAAGGTCAGGTAAATTGCATCATTTCTGAAAGCAAGTGTTATTAATTAAGGATATAGTTTTTAAATGTCAGTTAGTAAAATGTGTTATATATAGTTATTTATTCCATTTGTTTGTACAAATATGTAGAAAACTAATTTCATAATACACTTCAGTTTACACAAATATCTTGTAAGAAAGTCCAAAAATATTCCTGTGTGTTCTGTTACTCAAGTCATTCTTGTAATTGTATGATGAATAAAGAGGAACATGTTTCTGTGATAGTTTTACAAACAAGACAGGGTTGTCAGAAAGCTTCCTCCATGACATTCCACTGTGAATTTAACAAGATTTAATTTAGAATTTCTCTTGTTATATTTAAATGTTTATTATTTTACTTAAGATATATAATGTGACAGTTTTAGCAAACTAAGAAGCAGTGGAATCACACTGAAAGGGTTATTTATGTAAATGAGAAAAACACATATTTCTTATTCATTTACTAACCACCATGTGTGTTGTGTTATGTCTTTTATTCCAGTTATATGTATATAAATATATTGTGTATATGTTTTACTATGAATTAACTAATTAATTCAATAAATGATTTTCTAATCTATGGATTTTTTTTCTGTATAGGACATATACAACACTATAGCACAGAGAAAGTCTGCTATTGAAGAAACAAATACACTGGGAGGAAGATATGTCCGAGAAGCAAAAGTGAGTGTTTCTGTTCAGATTTAGATATGAATTTCCTTTGCATCACTTCAGGTACAGTTTCTGGAAGCTAAAATAATTTTTAAACAATAACAGATGAAGTTATATCTACCTAGTTAAAGAAGTAATTTCTTGTAAATATATCTTTTGTGTGTATTTAATACATTGAAGACAGAATAAAGCCTTTTCACAACTTTCAATGATCATATTTGTTTCTCCTTAATTATCTTTAGATTCTACTATTTAAGTAACAAAATGTTGGGACTTTTTCCCTTATTTCCTATTACTTTTCACATCAAAGTTAAGGAAGTAAATCTAAGTTATAGCATGATTCATACAAAGAGCACAGGTGGGGGAATAGAAATCCAAAGATCTTTGGAAGGCCATCAAGTTCTCTGCTACATTATTGATGTACTTCTAATATTGGATATTATATTACAGAAATTTATTGGCCACTTCATTGTCTCTTTGTTCTGTTTAAAGTAAGTTATATTTCAGCTGAAATTTAACATTGAGAAAAAAGTTTAATATTGTTTTAATATTTATTTTTTATAATAAACAAGAAACAGCTGACCTGGAGTTTTAAATTTTCATAGATATATGACTTGAGGTTAAAACACTACAGAGAGAGCCTAGAAGAAGTCCACCCAAGTCTGGATGCCAGCATTCCCAAGAAGGCTAAAGTAGTCATTGGTGCTGACGACCTCAGTCAAGAACTTGATATCTTAAATCAAAACTATACAGAATTGGTAAACACAGTTCTAGAATATTTGAATAAATTACGAGATCTTCTACTGGGACAAAAGGATTATAAGGTAGGAGATGAACTTCTCTTGAAGAAGTAACTAAATTATGACAATTTTCTATAATCATCTTTTACTAAATGAAATTCATATTTATTTTACTTGTTTAAATTATTCATCTGTTTATTTACTGAAGATGAAGTATGTATGTTCCTTCAGAATTCAAGAGAAATTTTCATATTATATTTTCCTTAAATATTTATACAAAAATAAAATTAAAAACTCTTTTTTATGGGTTTTAGAATACTATTTTTGTCCTTTTATATTGACTACTTTTTGTAAGCAGTAAATACTGTTTTAAAAGTAAATTTACAATGTACTGCTAGAGAAAAGAATGCAAATATTTGTTTCTATTAAAAATTAAATTACTTGGGATCAACTACATCCTGCAAGTTCACCCTATCTCAACAGGTTGAAAGCCACATAATTGTGTTTGTCGACTTGCATTCAAAATGTTATTGAACTACTATTTTATGAATTTATGTCATTATGTTTGTCATCAAATTGTAGATTATAATTCAAACTTTAGTATCATACATTGATTAATGTTTTAGTTTAAAAGCAAATATCAAAAGAAAACATCTAAATATTGATTTTTAAGCAATATGTGGCATGCTGAATGTAGCAGTTGTTCCAGTTAGATGTGTGTTAGGTCAAAAGTGAAAGTTTATAGTTTTGTACGAATTAGGGAATTCAAATTACAGATATTAAAAGCTATAATATAAAATAAGAACTTCATATCTTTTCTATTTGTTGAGCTATGGCTTATATACTGAATCAAATAGAGTAGCTCCACTCATCTGTTTGCATTTTTGGAAATGGTCTCCAATGTACACTTACTTCAATATAATATATGATATGAGAATAATCGATTGATGGATGGGAAGCCATCTCATTTTTTCAAACCAAAATATCAAGCAAGTAGGTTGTATCTTTGATCTGCTCAGAATTATATATTTTTTAAACCCCATGCAGCTTAGTTACTAAGCTACATAAATTATTATGGAATTGTATGGAATCAATATAGTTATTCATGATTTTTTGGTTATTTTAAATGTAAATATAAAACCTAAAAAGACCATTGCAATCAACAAATGAGTACAACGGTTGTCATAAATAGAAGAGATAAATGAGTACAACGGTTGTCATAAATAGAAGAGATAAATGAGTACAAAGGTTGTCATAAATAGAAGAGATAAATGAGTACAAAGGTTGTCATAAATAGAAGAGATAAATGAGTACAAAGGTTGTCATAAATAGAAGAGATAAATGAGTACAAAGGTTGTCATAAATAGAAGAGATAAATGAGTACAAAGGTTGTCATAAATAGAAGAGATAGTTGTTTCCTCTACTCATTTTTTAATGTTCTGTGTTTTATGAAAAATAACTTTAAGAACTTATTTGAAAGTAGTATTAATCTATACACAATATATAACTGAAAAATGATTGTACCTTATGAAATACTAGTCCACTAAAACACAGCATTCATAGGTCACTTGTAATGGTCAGACTTATATTATTGCATAGAGTAATATCAGAACAAGTACACCTAATCAATGCAACATCTGTAATGTTAACTAGGCATGGGTGATAGGTCAATGTTATAAAAATAATAAACACTTATAAACGTATAAAATTAGAAGATTTAACATTTGTGTTTGTGTGTTATAACTTTTAGTCATTCTAGAAACAAAAAAACATTTTATATTCCTAATTTTTTATCGAGGTTATGAAGTCAGTCAAATTCACAAACGCCATAAATTTAGGGTAAAGAAAATAACAGAAAAACAAACAGTGGGAATAATTTTAGGAGTTTTAGAAATAACACAATATTTGAGATTTTTAGGATGAAAAATATCATTCTATTTATAACATTGCACTCAGACTAGTAAAAAACAAAAAAATTTACAAACAAGTCCTCAGGAGAAAATACTTTATTACAAAATGTAATATTTTAGTGCAAAAAAATTTTACTCTCTAACAGACGTCTATCAAGTTTTGTGAAGCTATACATACAGCATCAAGACATAAAATACTTAACTCTTATTATATTATACCAAGCCTATCGAAAAAAGGAATAACAGATTTTTGTCTTTTATATCATACTCATTAAAGAGAAAAGTTACATTAAACATAATTTAATGGATAAACTGTTACAAAAATCTTAATTATTTAATCTACATATTTATTATTCATTTTATAAACATTTCTTCATACAGATTTCAATGACTATTAGTCGTGCCGTGCCCATTACTCCACACTCATTCCGCTCTGAAATAAATATAGTCCAGGACTCTCACCAAGAGCCAGTGGACGTAGGCAGACGTTACTCATACAAAGAAGATCATGAAAAACCAACTCAGATTGAGCAAACAGAAACCAAACACATTTTAACAACCACCACAAAAATTCCTGAAGACACTATAGAGAAGCCAAAGAAAAGGTACTTGGATACCACAGCTGTTACAATTAAAAAAATAAAACCCACAAAAATGTTGGAAGAAACTGATGATGAAAGAAGTAGAGACTACATAACAACAGTTAAAGGAATTGTCAATCCTAAAACAAGAGAGCTGCTAACAATGGCTGAAGCTATAAGATTAGGCATCTTGAATATCGAAAGTGCCCAATACACTGACGTGAGAAGTGGAAAGCTCATGAACCTTCCAGATGCAGTTTCCAAGGGACTTATTGATGACGACTTTGTGAATCGTGTCACTGAGTCATGTGGTATTATTGACTTGAAGACAGGAGTAGAGTTAACGTTGATTGAGGCCATTCAAAAGGGCTTATTTGATCCTGATAAGGGACACTTCCTTGATCCGAAGAACGGGAGGCCCATTACTTTTGCCGAGGCTGTGAGAATGGGTGTCATCACAGAAGATGGAGTGCGTACGTTGATTGAAAGAAAAATTTATAAAATTTTCAGGTTGACCATCGTAGAAGCTATAAAGAAGGGATTATTAAACCCACATACAGGACAGTTTCTAGACCCAAAGACCAATCAGTGTATGACTTTGAAAGAGGCTTTCGAGAAAGAGTTTCTGGTTCACATGCCTGTGTGGAGTGAAGGAGGTTTACCATTGACAGATGCTATAGATAGAGGTATGGTAAACGACGAAGGCGGACAGATAGTGGACGAGGATTCTGGAGAAAAGTTCAACATTGAGCAGGCTGTTCTGAGAAGTGTTATACGAAACAATGTTAGTGAAGTGGTTAACACTGAATCTGGTGAAATTCTGTGCGTGCCTGAAGCACTCTCTCAAAATGTCATTAATGTTCAAATGGGACGATTCTTCAGCAAAAAACTCAAGAAAGGCTTACTTTCCAGCAAGCCTACGAGAATAATTATCTCTTAAGACCACTGACATTAAAAGGTGCACACGAACACGAGTTGTTGGATAACACTGGAAAAGTGACCAATCCAATAAATAAACAAAGACTGACGATTCTTGAAGCAGTTGCTAACGGAATTCTAAACATAGACGTTAAGTCAGTCACTGATCCAAAGACCGAGGAATTGGTGACTTTACCAGAGGCTTTCGAGAGAGGTCTTATTACACGGATGGAGAGTTCGTGGACGTTACTGGAGAAGCTATCAGCTTGGTGGAGGCTGTTGATAAAGGTCATATTAAGTCCGTTTGCCACAAGATGATATTCGACGTAGAAGGATTCGTGAATCCTGTAACAGGAGATAGCGTAAGTTTCAATACAGCAGTGAGTAAGGATTATATTGATGTGAGAAAAGGAACATTCAAAGATCTCACAAGTGGGGAAACTATGACCTTTGAGGAAGCAACTACCAAGAAATTTGTACAGCCACAAATAAGTGAAATGATGAACAGAAAAGTTGGGATAGTAGATGAAAAAGGAAAAGAACTGACAGTTGTTGAAGCTGTATTTGAAGGCTTATTAGATTGCAAGACAGGACTTGTAAGAGAACCAAAAACAAAGAGACTAGTTCCACTAAAAGAGGCATTACAGAAAAACATAATAACACTGGAAGGAGCAGGTGTTCTTAAAGGTTTACTCAATATTACAGTAACTATGGCAACAGTTACCAAGACATTAACACATTATGTAACTGTAACAAGTCAGCGTGTGACTTCAGACATTAGAATCACCTTTGAAGATGCATTGAAAAATGGATTAATTGATGAGACACGTGGAACTTTTAAAGAACCAAAGACTGGAGAAATTATGCCTTTGGAAGAAGCCTTCAACAGGGGAATATTAGAGTTACCATCTGAAAGAGTAACTGAAACATCAGAAGAAATTTCAGCATATCCCACAGAGACATTTACTGAAGACGATTCGGAGGACGATTATAACCCACACGGAGGAGCCCTCACCATCTCCTGAAGGAGAATCACCTACAAAGGAAACTCCAAAAGTGGAAAGTTTAAGTCCTGAGAAGACTTCATTCGTCACGTCATTTGAATACAAACCTAAAGAAGAAGAACCTGAGTTGACCAGAGGTCGTGAACCTTTGAAACCAAAAGTATCGGCAGAAGAGCCAGATACCCGACCTTCTGTGGTTGCATTCCAATTAGGTAAACCCAAACACAAAAGATACCGGAAGAATTCGCTTCTCCAACCGAGCAAGTAACCATATCCACAAGAATGTTGGAAGAAACTGATGATGAAAGAAGTAGAGACTACATAACAACAGTTAAAGGAATTGTCAATCCTAAAACAAGAGAGCTGCTAACAATGGCTGAAGCTATAAGATTAGGCATCTTGAATATCGAAAGTGCCCAATACACTGACGTGAGAAGTGGAAAGCTCATGAACCTTCCAGATGCAGTTTCAAGGGACTTATTGATGACGACTTTGTGAATCGTGTCACTGAGTCATGTGGTATTATTGACTTGAAGACAGGAGTAGAGTTAACGTTGATTGAGGCCATTCAAAAGGGCTTATTTGATCCTGATAAGGGACACTTCCTTGATCCGAAGAACGGGAGGCCCATTACTTTTGCCGAGGCTGTGAGAATGGGTGTCATCACAGAAGATGGAGTGCGACGTTGATTGAAAGAAAAATTTATAAAATTTTCAGGTTGACCATCGTAGAAGCTATAAAGAAGGGATTATTAAACCCACATACAGGACAGTTTCTAGACCCAAAGACCAATCAGTGTATGACTTTGAAAGAGGCTTTCGAGAAAGAGTTTCTGGTTCACATGCCTGTGTGGAGTGAAGGAGGTTTACCATTGACAGATGCTATAGATAGAGGTATGGTAAACGACGAAGGCGGACAGATAGTGGACGAGGATTCTGGAGAAAAGTTCAACATTGAGCAGGCTGTTCTGAGAAGTGTTATACGAAACAATGTTAGTGAAGTGGTTAACACTGAATCTGGTGAAATTCTGTGCGTGCCTGAAGCACTCTCTCAAAATGTCATTAATGTTCAAATGGGACGATTCTTCAGCAAAAAAACTCAAGAAAGGCTTACTTTCCAGCAAGCCTACGAGAATAATTATCTCTTAAGACCACTGACATTAAAAGGTGCACACGAACACGAGTTGTTGGATAACACTGGAAAAGTGACCAATCCAATAAATAAACAAAGACTGACGATTCTTGAAGCAGTTGCTAACGGAATTCTAAACATAGACGTTAAGTCAGTCACTGATCCAAAGACCGAGGAATTGGTGACTTTACCAGAGGCTTTCGAGAGAGGTCTTATTACACCGGATGGAGAGTTCGTGGACGTTACTGGAGAAGCTATCAGCTTGGTGGAGGCTGTTGATAAAGGTCATATTAAGTCCGTTTGCCACAAGATGATATTCGACGTAGAAGGATTCGTGAATCCTGTAACAGGAGATAGCGTAAGTTTCAATACAGCAGTGAGTAAGGATTATATTGATGTGAGAAAAGGAACATTCAAAGATCTCACAAGTGGGGAAACTATGACCTTTGAGGAAGCAACTACCAAGAAATTTGTACAGCCACAAATAAGTGAAATGATGAACAGAAAAGTTGGGATAGTAGATGAAAAAGGAAAAGAACTGACAGTTGTTGAAGCTGTATTTGAAGGCTTATTAGATTGCAAGACAGGACTTGTAAGAGAACCAAAAACAAAGAGACTAGTTCCACTAAAAGAGGCATTACAGAAAAACATAATAACACTGGAAGGAGCAGGTGTTCTTAAAGGTTTACTCAATATTACAGTAACTATGGCAACAGTTACCAAGACATTAACACATTATGTAACTGTAACAAGTCAGCGTGTGACTTCAGACATTAGAATCACCTTTGAAGATGCATTGAAAAATGGATTAATTGATGAGACACGTGGAACTTTTAAAGAACCAAAGACTGGAGAAATTATGCCTTTGGAAGAAGCCTTCAACAGGGGAATATTAGAGTTACCATCTGAAAGAGTAACTGAAACATCAGAAGAAATTTCAGCATATCCCACAGAGACATTTACGAAGACGATTCGAGGACGATTATAACCCACACGGAGGAGCCCTCACCATCTCCTGAAGGAGAATCACCTACAAAGGAAACTCCAAAAGTGGAAAGTTTAAGTCCTGAGAAGACTTCATTCGTCACGTCATTTGAATACAAACCTAAAGAAGAAGAACCTGAGTTGACCAGAGGTCGTGAACCTTGAAACCAAAAGTATCGGCAGAAGAGCCAGATACCCGACCTTCTGTGGTTGCATTCCAATTAGGTAAACCCAAACACAAAAGATACCGGAAGAATTCGCTTCTCCAACCGAGCAAGTAACCATATCCACAAGAATGTTGGAAGAAACTGATGATGAAAGAAGTAGAGACTACATAACAACAGTTAAAGGAATTGTCAATCCTAAAACAAGAGAGCTGCTAACAATGGCTGAAGCTATAAGATTAGGCATCTTGAATATCGAAAGTGCCCAATACACTGACGTGAGAAGTGGAAAGCTCATGAACCTTCCAGATGCAGTTTCCAAGGGACTTATTGATGACGACTTTGTGAATCGTGTCACTGAGTCATGTGGTATTATTGACTTGAAGACAGGAGTAGAGTTAACGTTGATTGAGGCCATTCAAAAGGGCTTATTTGATCCTGATAAGGGACACTTCCTTGATCCGAAGAACGGGAGGCCCATTACTTTTGCCGAGGCTGTGAGAATGGGTGTCATCACAGAAGATGGAGTGCGTACGTTGATTGAAAGAAAAATTTATAAAATTTTCAGGTTGACCATCGTAGAAGCTATAAAGAAGGGATTATTAAACCCACATACAGGACAGTTTCTAGACCCAAAGACCAATCAGTGTATGACTTTGAAAGAGGCTTTCGAGAAAGAGTTTCTGGTTCACATGCCTGTGTGGAGTGAAGGAGGTTTACCATTGACAGATGCTATAGATAGAGGTATGGTAAACGACGAAGGCGGACAGATAGTGGACGAGGATTCTGGAGAAAAGTTCAACATTGAGCAGGCTGTTCTGAGAAGTGTTATACGAAACAATGTTAGTGAAGTGGTTAACACTGAATCTGGTGAAATTCTGTGCGTGCCTGAAGCACTCTCTCAAAATGTCATTAATGTTCAAATGGGACGATTCTTCAGCAAAAAAACTCAAGAAAGGCTTACTTTCCAGCAAGCCTACGAGAATAATTATCTCTTAAGACCACTGACATTAAAAGGTGCACACGAACACGAGTTGTTGGATAACACTGGAAAAGTGACCAATCCAATAAATAAACAAAGACTGACGATTCTTGAAGCAGTTGCTAACGGAATTCTAAACATAGACGTTAAGTCAGTCACTGATCCAAAGACCGAGGAATTGGTGACTTTACCAGAGGCTTTCGAGAGAGGTCTTATTACACCGGATGGAGAGTTCGTGGACGTTACTGGAGAAGCTATCAGCTTGGTGGAGGCTGTTGATAAAGGTCATATTAAGTCCGTTTGCCACAAGATGATATTCGACGTAGAAGGATTCGTGAATCCTGTAACAGGAGATAGCGTAAGTTTCAATACAGCAGTGAGTAAGGATTATATTGATGTGAGAAAAGGAACATTCAAAGATCTCACAAGTGGGGAAACTATGACCTTTGAGGAAGCAACTACCAAGAAATTTGTACAGCCACAAATAAGTGAAATGATGAACAGAAAAGTTGGGATAGTAGATGAAAAAGGAAAAGAACTGACAGTTGTTGAAGCTGTATTTGAAGGCTTATTAGATTGCAAGACAGGACTTGTAAGAGAACCAAAACAAAGAGACTAGTTCCACTAAAAGAGGCATTACAGAAAAACATAATAACACTGGAAGGAGCAGGTGTTCTTAAAGGTTTACTCAATATTACAGTAACTATGGCAACAGTTACCAAGACATTAACACATTATGTAACTGTAACAAGTCAGCGTGTGACTTCAGACATTAGAATCACCTTTGAAGATGCATTGAAAAATGGATTAATTGATGAGACACGTGGAACTTTTAAAGAACCAAAGACTGGAGAAATTATGCCTTTGGAAGAAGCCTTCAACAGGGGAATATTAGAGTTACCATCTGAAAGAGTAACTGAAACATCAGAAGAAATTTCAGCATATCCCACAGAGACATTTACGAAGACGATTCGGAGGACGATTATAACCCACACGGAGGAGCCCTCACCATCTCCTGAAGGAGAATCACCTACAAAGGAAACTCCAAAAGTGGAAAGTTTAAGTCCTGAGAAGACTTCATTCGTCACGTCATTTGAATACAAACCTAAAGAAGAAGAACCTGAGTTGACCAGAGGTCGTGAACCTTTGAAACCAAAAGTATCGGCAGAAGAGCCAGATACCCGACCTTCTGTGGTTGCATTCCAATTAGGTAAACCCGAAACACAAAAGATACCGGAAGAATTCGCTTCTCCAACCGAGCAAGTAACCATATCCACAAGAATGTTGGAAGAAATTGATGATGAAAGAAGTAGAGACTACATAACAACAGTTAAAGGAATTGTCAATCCTAAAACAAGAGAGCTGCTAACAATGGCTGAAGCTATAAGATTAGGCATCTTGAATATCGAAAGTGCCCAATACACTGACGTGAGAAGTGGAAAGCTCATGAACCTTCGAGATGCAGTTTCAAGGGACTTATTGATGACGACTTTGTGAATCGTGTCACTGAGTCATGTGGTATTATTGACTTGAAGACAGGAGTAGAGTTAACGTTGATTGAGGCCATTCAAAAGGGCTTATTTGATCCTGATAAGGGACACTTCCTTGATCCGAAGAACGGGAGGCCCATTACTTTTGCCGAGGCTGTGAGAATGGGTGTCATCACAGAAGATGGAGTGCGTCACGTTGATTGAAAGAAAAATTTATAAAATTTTCAGGTTGACCATCGTAGAAGCTATAAAGAAGGGATTATTAAACCCACATACAGGACAGTTTCTAGACCCAAAGACCAATCAGTGTATGACTTTGAAAGAGGCTTTCGAGAAAGAGTTTCTGGTTCACATGCCTGTGTGGAGTGAAGGAGGTTTACCATTGACAGATGCTATAGATAGAGGTATGGTAAACGACGAAGGCGGACAGATAGTGGACGAGGATTCTGGAGAAAAGTTCAACATTGAGCAGGCTGTTCTGAGAAGTGTTATACGAAACAATGTTAGTGAAGTGGTTAACACTGAATCTGGTGAAATTCTGTGCGTGCCTGAAGCACTCTCTCAAAATGTCATTAATGTTCAAATGGGACGATTCTTCAGCAAAAAAACTCAAGAAAGGCTTACTTTCCAGCAAGCCTACGAGAATAATTATCTCTTAAGACCACTGACATTAAAAGGTGCACACGAACACGAGTTGTTGGATAACACTGGAAAAGTGACCAATCCAATAAATAAACAAAGACTGACGATTCTTGAAGCAGTTGCTAACGGAATTCTAAACATAGACGTTAAGTCAGTCACTGATCCAAAGACCGAGGAATTGGTGACTTTACCAGAGGCTTTCGAGAGAGGTCTTATTACACCGGATGGAGAGTTCGTGGACGTTACTGGAGAAGCTATCAGCTTGGTGGAGGCTGTTGATAAAGGTCATATTAAGTCCGTTTGCCACAAGATGATATTCGACGTAGAAGGATTCGTGAATCCTGTAACAGGAGATAGCGTAAGTTTCAATACAGCAGTGAGTAAGGATTATATTGATGTGAGAAAAGGAACATTCAAAGATCTCACAAGTGGGGAAACTATGACCTTTGAGGAAGCAACTACCAAGAAATTTGTACAGCCACAAATAAGTGAAATGATGAACAGAAAAGTTGGGATAGTAGATGAAAAAGGAAAAGAACTGACAGTTGTTGAAGCTGTATTTGAAGGCTTATTAGATTGCAAGACAGGACTTGTAAGAGAACCAAAAACAAAGAGACTAGTTCCACTAAAAGAGGCATTACAGAAAAACATAATAACACTGGAAGGAGCAGGTGTTCTTAAAGGTTTACTCAATATTACAGTAACTATGGCAACAGTTACCAAGACATTAACACATTATGTAACTGTAACAAGTCAGCGTGTGACTTCAGACATTAGAATCACCTTTGAAGATGCATTGAAAAATGGATTAATTGATGAGACACGTGGAACTTTTAAAGAACCAAAGACTGGAGAAATTATGCCTTTGGAAGAAGCCTTCAACAGGGGAATATTAGAGTTACCATCTGAAAGAGTAACTGAAACATCAGAAGAAATTTCAGCATATCCCACAGAGACATTTACGAAGACGATTCGGAGGACGATTATAACCCACACGGAGGAGCCCTCACCATCTCCTGAAGGAGAATCACCTACAAAGGAAACTCCAAAAGTGGAAAGTTTAAGTCCTGAGAAGACTTCATTCGTCACGTCATTTGAATACAAACCTAAAGAAGAAGAACCTGAGTTGACCAGAGGTCGTGAACCTTTGAAACCAAAAGTATCGGCAGAAGAGCCAGATACCCGACCTTCTGTGGTTGCATTCCAATTAGGTAAACCCGAAACACAAAAGATACCGGAAGAATTCGCTTCTCCAACCGAGCAAGTAACCATATCCACAAGAATGTTGGAAGAAATTGATGATGAAAGAAGTAGAGACTACATAACAACAGTTAAAGGAATTGTCAATCCTAAAACAAGAGAGCTGCTAACAATGGCTGAAGCTATAAGATTAGGCATCTTGAATATCGAAAGTGCCCAATACACTGACGTGAGAAGTGGAAAGCTCATGAACCTTCGAGATGCAGTTTCCAAGGGACTTATTGATGACGACTTTGTGAATCGTGTCACTGAGTCATGTGGTATTATTGACTTGAAGACAGGAGTAGAGTTAACGTTGATTGAGGCCATTCAAAAGGGCTTATTTGATCCTGATAAGGGACACTTCCTTGATCCGAAGAACGGGAGGCCCATTACTTTTGCCGAGGCTGTGAGAATGGGTGTCATCACAGAAGATGGAGTGCGTGACGTTGATTGAAAGAAAAATTTATAAAATTTTCAGGTTGACCATCGTAGAAGCTATAAAGAAGGGATTATTAAACCCACATACAGGACAGTTTCTAGACCCAAAGACCAATCAGTGTATGACTTTGAAAGAGGCTTTCGAGAAAGAGTTTCTGGTTCACATGCCTGTGTGGAGTGAAGGAGGTTTACCATTGACAGATGCTATAGATAGAGGTATGGTAAACGACGAAGGCGGACAGATAGTGGACGAGGATTCTGGAGAAAAGTTCAACATTGAGCAGGCTGTTCTGAGAAGTGTTATACGAAACAATGTTAGTGAAGTGGTTAACACTGAATCTGGTGAAATTCTGTGCGTGCCTGAAGCACTCTCTCAAAATGTCATTAATGTTCAAATGGGACGATTCTTCAGCAAAAAAACTCAAGAAAGGCTTACTTTCCAGCAAGCCTACGAGAATAATTATCTCTTAAGACCACTGACATTAAAAGGTGCACACGAACACGAGTTGTTGGATAACACTGGAAAAGTGACCAATCCAATAAATAAACAAAGACTGACGATTCTTGAAGCAGTTGCTAACGGAATTCTAAACATAGACGTTAAGTCAGTCACTGATCCAAAGACCGAGGAATTGGTGACTTTACCAGAGGCTTTCGAGAGAGGTCTTATTACACCGGATGGAGAGTTCGTGGACGTTACTGGAGAAGCTATCAGCTTGGTGGAGGCTGTTGATAAAGGTCATATTAAGTCCGTTTGCCACAAGATGATATTCGACGTAGAAGGATTCGTGAATCCTGTAACAGGAGATAGCGTAAGTTTCAATACAGCAGTGAGTAAGGATTATATTGATGTGAGAAAAGGAACATTCAAAGATCTCACAAGTGGGGAAACTATGACCTTTGAGGAAGCAACTACCAAGAAATTTGTACAGCCACAAATAAGTGAAATGATGAACAGAAAAGTTGGGATAGTAGATGAAAAAGGAAAAGAACTGACAGTTGTTGAAGCTGTATTTGAAGGCTTATTAGATTGCAAGACAGGACTTGTAAGAGAACCAAAAACAAAGAGACTAGTTCCACTAAAAGAGGCATTACAGAAAAACATAATAACACTGGAAGGAGCAGGTGTTCTTAAAGGTTTACTCAATATTACAGTAACTATGGCAACAGTTACCAAGACATTAACACATTATGTAACTGTAACAAGTCAGCGTGTGACTTCAGACATTAGAATCACCTTTGAAGATGCATTGAAAAATGGATTAATTGATGAGACACGTGGAACTTTTAAAGAACCAAAGACTGGAGAAATTATGCCTTTGGAAGAAGCCTTCAACAGGGGAATATTAGAGTTACCATCTGAAAGAGTAACTGAAACATCAGAAGAAATTTCAGCATATCCCACAGAGACATTTACGAAGACGATTCGGAGGACGATTATAACCCACACGGAGGAGCCCTCACCATCTCCTGAAGGAGAATCACCTACAAAGGAAACTCCAAAAGTGGAAAGTTTAAGTCCTGAGAAGACTTCATTCGTCACGTCATTTGAATACAAACCTAAAGAAGAAGAACCTGAGTTGACCAGAGGTCGTGAACCTTTGAAACCAAAAGTATCGGCAGAAGAGCCAGATACCCGACCTTCTGTGGTTGCATTCCAATTAGGTAAACCCGAAACACAAAAGATACCGGAAGAATTCGCTTCTCCAACCGAGCAAGTAACCATATCCACAAGAATGTTGGAAGAAACTGATGATGAAAGAAGTAGAGACTACATAACAACAGTTAAAGGAATTGTCAATCCTAAAACAAGAGAGCTGCTAACAATGGCTGAAGCTATAAGATTAGGCATCTTGAATATCGAAAGTGCCCAATACACTGACGTGAGAAGTGGAAAGCTCATGAACCTTCGAGATGCAGTTTCCAAGGGACTTATTGATGACGACTTTGTGAATCGTGTCACTGAGTCATGTGGTATTATTGACTTGAAGACAGGAGTAGAGTTAACGTTGATTGAGGCCATTCAAAAGGGCTTATTTGATCCTGATAAGGGACACTTCCTTGATCCGAAGAACGGGAGGCCCATTACTTTTGCCGAGGCTGTGAGAATGGGTGTCATCACAGAAGATGGAGTGCGTACGTTGATTGAAAGAAAAATTTATAAAATATTCAGGTTGACCATCGTAGAAGCTATAAAGAAGGGATTATTAAACCCACATACAGGACAGTTTCTAGACCCAAAGACCAATCAGTGTATGACTTTGAAAGAGGCTTTCGAGAAAGAGTTTCTGGTTCACATGCCTGTGTGGAGTGAAGGAGGTTTACCATTGACAGATGCTATAGATAGAGGTATGGTAAACGACGAAGGCGGACAGATAGTGGACGAGGATTCTGGAGAAAAGTTCAACATTGAGCAGGCTGTTCTGAGAAGTGTTATACGAAACAATGTTAGTGAAGTGGTTAACACTGAATCTGGTGAAATTCTGTGCGTGCCTGAAGCACTCTCTCAAAATGTCATTAATGTTCAAATGGGACGATTCTTCAGCAAAAAAACTCAAGAAAGGCTTACTTTCCAGCAAGCCTACGAGAATAATTATCTCTTAAGACCACTGACATTAAAAGGTGCACACGAACACGAGTTGTTGGATAACACTGGAAAAGTGACCAATCCAATAAATAAACAAAGACTGACGATTCTTGAAGCAGTTGCTAACGGAATTCTAAACATAGACGTTAAGTCAGTCACTGATCCAAAGACCGAGGAATTGGTGACTTTACCAGAGGCTTTCGAGAGAGGTCTTATTACACCGGATGGAGAGTTCGTGGACGTTACTGGAGAAGCTATCAGCTTGGTGGAGGCTGTTGATAAAGGTCATATTAAGTCCGTTTGCCACAAGATGATATTCGACGTAGAAGGATTCGTGAATCCTGTAACAGGAGATAGCGTAAGTTTCAATACAGCAGTGAGTAAGGATTATATTGATGTGAGAAAAGGAACATTCAAAGATCTCACAAGTGGGGAAACTATGACCTTTGAGGAAGCAACTACCAAGAAATTTGTACAGCCACAAATAAGTGAAATGATGAACAGAAAAGTTGGGATAGTAGATGAAAAAGGAAAAGAACTGACAGTTGTTGAAGCTGTATTTGAAGGCTTATTAGATTGCAAGACAGGACTTGTAAGAGAACCAAAAACAAAGAGACTAGTTCCACTAAAAGAGGCATTACAGAAAAACATAATAACACTGGAAGGAGCAGGTGTTCTTAAAGGTTTACTCAATATTACAGTAACTATGGCAACAGTTACCAAGACATTAACACATTATGTAACTGTAACAAGTCAGCGTGTGACTTCAGACATTAGAATCACCTTTGAAGATGCATTGAAAAATGGATTAATTGATGAGACACGTGGAACTTTTAAAGAACCAAAGACTGGAGAAATTATGCCTTTGGAAGAAGCCTTCAACAGGGGAATATTAGAGTTACCATCTGAAAGAGTAACTGAAACATCAGAAGAAATTTCAGCATATCCCACAGAGACATTTACGAAGACGATTCGGAGGACGATTATAACCCACACGGAGGAGCCCTCACCATCTCCTGAAGGAGAATCACCTACAAAGGAAACTCCAAAAGTGGAAAGTTTAAGTCCTGAGAAGACTTCATTCGTCACGTCATTTGAATACAAACCTAAAGAAGAAGAACCTGAGTTGACCAGAGGTCGTGAACCTTTGAAACCAAAAGTATCGGCAGAAGAGCCAGATACCCGACCTTCTGTGGTTGCATTCCAATTAGGTAAACCCGAAACACAAAAGATACCGGAAGAATTCGCTTCTCCAACCGAGCAAGTAACCATATCCACAAGAATGTTGGAAGAAACTGATGATGAAAGAAGTAGAGACTACATAACAACAGTTAAAGGAATTGTCAATCCTAAAACAAGAGAGCTGCTAACAATGGCTGAAGCTATAAGATTAGGCATCTTGAATATCGAAAGTGCCCAATACACTGACGTGAGAAGTGGAAAGCTCATGAACCTTCGAGATGCAGTTTCCAAGGGACTTATTGATGACGACTTTGTGAATCGTGTCACTGAGTCATGTGGTATTATTGACTTGAAGACAGGAGTAGAGTTAACGTTGATTGAGGCCATTCAAAAGGGCTTATTTGATCCTGATAAGGGACACTTCCTTGATCCGAAGAACGGGAGGCCCATTACTTTTGCCGAGGCTGTGAGAATGGGTGTCATCACAGAAGATGGAGTGCGTCGTTGATTGAAAGAAAAATTTATAAAATTTCAGGTTGACCATCGTAGAAGCTATAAAGAAGGGATTATTAAACCCACATACAGGACAGTTTCTAGACCCAAAGACCAATCAGTGTATGACTTTGAAAGAGGCTTTCGAGAAAGAGTTTCTGGTTCACATGCCTGTGTGGAGTGAAGGAGGTTTACCATTGACAGATGCTATAGATAGAGGTATGGTAAACGACGAAGGCGGACAGATAGTGGACGAGGATTCTGGAGAAAAGTTCAACATTGAGCAGGCTGTTCTGAGAAGTGTTATACGAAACAATGTTAGTGAAGTGGTTAACACTGAATCTGGTGAAATTCTGTGCGTGCCTGAAGCACTCTCTCAAAATGTCATTAATGTTCAAATGGGACGATTCTTCAGCAAAAAACTCAAGAAAGGCTTACTTTCCAGCAAGCCTACGAGAATAATTATCTCTTAAGACCACTGACATTAAAAGGTGCACACGAACACGAGTTGTTGGATAACACTGGAAAAGTGACCAATCCAATAAATAAACAAAGACTGACGATTCTTGAAGCAGTTGCTAACGGAATTCTAAACATAGACGTTAAGTCAGTCACTGATCCAAAGACCGAGGAATTGGTGACTTTACCAGAGGCTTTCGAGAGAGGTCTTATTACACCGGATGGAGAGTTCGTGGACGTTACTGGAGAAGCTATCAGCTTGGTGGAGGCTGTTGATAAAGGTCATATTAAGTCCGTTTGCCACAAGATGATATTCGACGTAGAAGGATTCGTGAATCCTGTAACAGGAGATAGCGTAAGTTTCAATACAGCAGTGAGTAAGGATTATATTGATGTGAGAAAAGGAACATTCAAAGATCTCACAAGTGGGGAAACTATGACCTTTGAGGAAGCAACTACCAAGAAATTTGTACAGCCACAAATAAGTGAAATGATGAACAGAAAAGTTGGGATAGTAGATGAAAAAGGAAAAGAACTGACAGTTGTTGAAGCTGTATTTGAAGGCTTATTAGATTGCAAGACAGGACTTGTAAGAGAACCAAAACAAAGAGACTAGTTCCACTAAAAGAGGCATTACAGAAAAACATAATAACACTGGAAGGAGCAGGTGTTCTTAAAGGTTTACTCAATATTACAGTAACTATGGCAACAGTTACCAAGACATTAACACATTATGTAACTGTAACAAGTCAGCGTGTGACTTCAGACATTAGAATCACCTTTGAAGATGCATTGAAAAATGGATTAATTGATGAGACACGTGGAACTTTTAAAGAACCAAAGACTGGAGAAATTATGCCTTTGGAAGAAGCCTTCAACAGGGGAATATTAGAGTTACCATCTGAAAGAGTAACTGAAACATCAGAAGAAATTTCAGCATATCCCACAGAGACATTTACGAAGACGATTCGGAGGACGATTATAACCCACACGGAGGAGCCCTCACCATCTCCTGAAGGAGAATCACCTACAAAGGAAACTCCAAAAGTGGAAAGTTTAAGTCCTGAGAAGACTTCATTCGTCACGTCATTTGAATACAAACCTAAAGAAGAAGAACCTGAGTTGACCAGAGGTCGTGAACCTTTGAAACCAAAAGTATCGGCAGAAGAGCCAGATACCCGACCTTCTGTGGTTGCATTCCAATTAGGTAAACCCGAAACACAAAAGATACCGGAAGAATTCGCTTCTCCAACCGAGCAAGTAACCATATCCACAAGAATGTTGGAAGAAACTGATGATGAAAGAAGTAGAGACTACATAACAACAGTTAAAGGAATTGTCAATCCTAAAACAAGAGAGCTGCTAACAATGGCTGAAGCTATAAGATTAGGCATCTTGAATATCGAAAGTGCCCAATACACTGACGTGAGAAGTGGAAAGCTCATGAACCTTCGAGATGCAGTTTCCAAGGGACTTATTGATGACGACTTTGTGAATCGTGTCACTGAGTCATGTGGTATTATTGACTTGAAGACAGGAGTAGAGTTAACGTTGATTGAGGCCATTCAAAAGGGCTTATTTGATCCTGATAAGGGACACTTCCTTGATCCGAAGAACGGGAGGCCCATTACTTTTGCCGAGGCTGTGAGAATGGGTGTCATCACAGAAGATGGAGTGCGTACGTTGATTGAAAGAAAAATTTATAAAATATTCAGGTTGACCATCGTAGAAGCTATAAAGAAGGGATTATTAAACCCACATACAGGACAGTTTCTAGACCCAAAGACCAATCAGTGTATGACTTTGAAAGAGGCTTTCGAGAAAGAGTTTCTGGTTCACATGCCTGTGTGGAGTGAAGGAGGTTTACCATTGACAGATGCTATAGATACAGGTATGGTAAACGACGAAGGCGGACAGATAGTGGACGAGGATTCTGGAGAAAAGTTCAACATTGAGCAGGCTGTTCTGAGAAGTGTTATACGAAACAATGTTAGTGAAGTGGTTAACACTGAATCTGGTGAAATTCTGTGCGTGCCTGAAGCACTCTCTCAAAATGTCATTAATGTTCAAATGGGACGATTCTTCAGCAAAAAACTCAAGAAAGGCTTACTTTCCAGCAAGCCTACGAGAATAATTATCTCTTAAGACCACTGACATTAAAAGGTGCACACGAACACGAGTTGTTGGATAACACTGGAAAAGTGACCAATCCAATAAATAAACAAAGACTGACGATTCTTGAAGCAGTTGCTAACGGAATTCTAAACATAGACGTTAAGTCAGTCACTGATCCAAAGACCGAGGAATTGGTGACTTTACCAGAGGCTTTCGAGAGAGGTCTTATTACACCGGATGGAGAGTTCGTGGACGTTACTGGAGAAGCTATCAGCTTGGTGGAGGCTGTTGATAAAGGTCATATTAAGTCCGTTTGCCACAAGATGATATTCGACGTAGAAGGATTCGTGAATCCTGTAACAGGAGATAGCGTAAGTTTCAATACAGCAGTGAGTAAGGATTATATTGATGTGAGAAAAGGAACATTCAAAGATCTCACAAGTGGGGAAACTATGACCTTTGAGGAAGCAACTACCAAGAAATTTGTACAGCCACAAATAAGTGAAATGATGAACAGAAAAGTTGGGATAGTAGATGAAAAGGAAAAGAACTGACAGTTGTTGAAGCTGTATTTGAAGGCTTATTAGATTGCAAGACAGGACTTGTAAGAGAACCAAAACAAAGAGACTAGTTCCACTAAAAGAGGCATTACAGAAAAACATAATAACACTGGAAGGAGCAGGTGTTCTTAAAGGTTTACTCAATATTACAGTAACTATGGCAACAGTTACCAAGACATTAACACATTATGTAACTGTAACAAGTCAGCGTGTGACTTCAGACATTAGAATCACCTTTGAAGATGCATTGAAAAATGGATTAATTGATGAGACACGTGGAACTTTTAAAGAACCAAAGACTGGAGAAATTATGCCTTTGGAAGAAGCCTTCAACAGGGGAATATTAGAGTTACCATCTGAAAGAGTAACTGAAACATCAGAAGAAATTTCAGCATATCCCACAGAGACATTTACGAAGACGATTCGGAGGACGATTATAACCCACACGGAGGAGCCCTCACCATCTCCTGAAGGAGAATCACCTACAAAGGAAACTCCAAAAGTGGAAAGTTTAAGTCCTGAGAAGACTTCATTCGTCACGTCATTTGAATACAAACCTAAAGAAGAAGAACCTGAGTTGACCAGAGGTCGTGAACCTTTGAAACCAAAAGTATCGGCAGAAGAGCCAGATACCCGACCTTCTGTGGTTGCATTCCAATTAGGTAAACCCGAAACACAAAAGATACCGGAAGAATTCGCTTCTCCAACCGAGCAAGTAACCATATCCACAAGAATGTTGGAAGAAACTGATGATGAAAGAAGTAGAGACTACATAACAACAGTTAAAGGAATTGTCAATCCTAAAACAAGAGAGCTGCTAACAATGGCTGAAGCTATAAGATTAGGCATCTTGAATATCGAAAGTGCCCAATACACTGACGTGAGAAGTGGAAAGCTCATGAACCTTCGAGATGCAGTTTCCAAGGGACTTATTGATGACGACTTTGTGAATCGTGTCACTGAGTCATGTGGTATTATTGACTTGAAGACAGGAGTAGAGTTAACGTTGATTGAGGCCATTCAAAAGGGCTTATTTGATCCTGATAAGGGACACTTCCTTGATCCGAAGAACGGGAGGCCCATTACTTTTGCCGAGGCTGTGAGAATGGGTGTCATCACAGAAGATGGAGTGCGTACGTTGATTGAAAGAAAAATTTATAAAATATTCAGGTTGACCATCGTAGAAGCTATAAAGAAGGGATTATTAAACCCACATACAGGACAGTTTCTAGACCCAAAGACCAATCAGTGTATGACTTTGAAAGAGGCTTTCGAGAAAGAGTTTCTGGTTCACATGCCTGTGTGGAGTGAAGGAGGTTTACCATTGACAGATGCTATAGATACAGGTATGGTAAACGACGAAGGCGGACAGATAGTGGACGAGGATTCTGGAGAAAAGTTCAACATTGAGCAGGCTGTTCTGAGAAGTGTTATACGAAACAATGTTAGTGAAGTGGTTAACACTGAATCTGGTGAAATTCTGTGCGTGCCTGAAGCACTCTCTCAAAATGTCATTAATGTTCAAATGGGACGATTCTTCAGCAAAAAACTCAAGAAAGGCTTACTTTCCAGCAAGCCTACGAGAATAATTATCTCTTAAGACCACTGACATTAAAAGGTGCACACGAACACGAGTTGTTGGATAACACTGGAAAAGTGACCAATCCAATAAATAAACAAAGACTGACGATTCTTGAAGCAGTTGCTAACGGAATTCTAAACATAGACGTTAAGTCAGTCACTGATCCAAAGACCGAGGAATTGGTGACTTTACCAGAGGCTTTCGAGAGAGGTCTTATTACACCGGATGGAGAGTTCGTGGACGTTACTGGAGAAGCTATCAGCTTGGTGGAGGCTGTTGATAAAGGTCATATTAAGTCCGTTTGCCACAAGATGATATTCGACGTAGAAGGATTCGTGAATCCTGTAACAGGAGATAGCGTAAGTTTCAATACAGCAGTGAGTAAGGATTATATTGATGTGAGAAAAGGAACATTCAAAGATCTCACAAGTGGGGAAACTATGACCTTTGAGGAAGCAACTACCAAGAAATTTGTACAGCCACAAATAAGTGAAATGATGAACAGAAAAGTTGGGATAGTAGATGAAAAAGGAAAAGAACTGACAGTTGTTGAAGCTGTATTTGAAGGCTTATTAGATTGCAAGACAGGACTTGTAAGAGAACCAAAACAAAGAGACTAGTTCCACTAAAAGAGGCATTACAGAAAAACATAATAACACTGGAAGGAGCAGGTGTTCTTAAAGGTTTACTCAATATTACAGTAACTATGGCAACAGTTACCAAGACATTAACACATTATGTAACTGTAACAAGTCAGCGTGTGACTTCAGACATTAGAATCACCTTTGAAGATGCATTGAAAAATGGATTAATTGATGAGACACGTGGAACTTTTAAAGAACCAAAGACTGGAGAAATTATGCCTTTGGAAGAAGCCTTCAACAGGGGAATATTAGAGTTACCATCTGAAAGAGTAACTGAAACATCAGAAGAAATTTCAGCATATCCCACAGAGACATTTACGAAGACGATTCGGAGGACGATTATAACCCACACGGAGGAGCCCTCACCATCTCCTGAAGGAGAATCACCTACAAAGGAAACTCCAAAAGTGGAAAGTTTAAGTCCTGAGAAGACTTCATTCGTCACGTCATTTGAATACAAACCTAAAGAAGAAGAACCTGAGTTGACCAGAGGTCGTGAACCTTTGAAACCAAAAGTATCGGCAGAAGAGCCAGATACCCGACCTTCTGTGGTTGCATTCCAATTAGGTAAACCCGAAACACAAAAGATACCGGAAGAATTCGCTTCTCCAACCGAGCAAGTAACCATATCCACAAGAATGTTGGAAGAAACTGATGATGAAAGAAGTAGAGACTACATAACAACAGTTAAAGGAATTGTCAATCCTAAAACAAGAGAGCTGCTAACAATGGCTGAAGCTATAAGATTAGGCATCTTGAATATCGAAAGTGCCCAATACACTGACGTGAGAAGTGGAAAGCTCATGAACCTTCGAGATGCAGTTTCCAAGGGACTTATTGATGACGACTTTGTGAATCGTGTCACTGAGTCATGTGGTATTATTGACTTGAAGACAGGAGTAGAGTTAACGTTGATTGAGGCCATTCAAAAGGGCTTATTTGATCCTGATAAGGGACACTTCCTTGATCCGAAGAACGGGAGGCCCATTACTTTTGCCGAGGCTGTGAGAATGGGTGTCATCACAGAAGATGGAGTGCGTACGTTGATTGAAAGAAAAATTTATAAAATATTCAGGTTGACCATCGTAGAAGCTATAAAGAAGGGATTATTAAACCCACATACAGGACAGTTTCTAGACCCAAAGACCAATCAGTGTATGACTTTGAAAGAGGCTTTCGAGAAAGAGTTTCTGGTTCACATGCCTGTGTGGAGTGAAGGAGGTTTACCATTGACAGATGCTATAGATACAGGTATGGTAAACGACGAAGGCGGACAGATAGTGGACGAGGATTCTGGAGAAAAGTTCAACATTGAGCAGGCTGTTCTGAGAAGTGTTATACGAAACAATGTTAGTGAAGTGGTTAACACTGAATCTGGTGAAATTCTGTGCGTGCCTGAAGCACTCTCTCAAAATGTCATTAATGTTCAAATGGGACGATTCTTCAGCAAAAAAACTCAAGAAAGGCTTACTTTCCAGCAAGCCTACGAGAATAATTATCTCTTAAGACCACTGACATTAAAAGGTGCACACGAACACGAGTTGTTGGATAACACTGGAAAAGTGACCAATCCAATAAATAAACAAAGACTGACGATTCTTGAAGCAGTTGCTAACGGAATTCTAAACATAGACGTTAAGTCAGTCACTGATCCAAAGACCGAGGAATTGGTGACTTTACCAGAGGCTTTCGAGAGAGGTCTTATTACACGGATGGAGAGTTCGTGGACGTTACTGGAGAAGCTATCAGCTTGGTGGAGGCTGTTGATAAAGGTCATATTAAGTCCGTTTGCCACAAGATGATATTCGACGTAGAAGGATTCGTGAATCCTGTAACAGGAGATAGCGTAAGTTTCAATACAGCAGTGAGTAAGGATTATATTGATGTGAGAAAAGGAACATTCAAAGATCTCACAAGTGGGGAAACTATGACCTTTGAGGAAGCAACTACCAAGAAATTTGTACAGCCACAAATAAGTGAAATGATGAACAGAAAAGTTGGGATAGTAGATGAAAAAGGAAAAGAACTGACAGTTGTTGAAGCTGTATTTGAAGGCTTATTAGATTGCAAGACAGGACTTGTAAGAGAACCAAAACAAAGAGACTAGTTCCACTAAAAGAGGCATTACAGAAAAACATAATAACACTGGAAGGAGCAGGTGTTCTTAAAGGTTTACTCAATATTACAGTAACTATGGCAACAGTTACCAAGACATTAACACATTATGTAACTGTAACAAGTCAGCGTGTGACTTCAGACATTAGAATCACCTTTGAAGATGCATTGAAAAATGGATTAATTGATGAGACACGTGGAACTTTTAAAGAACCAAAGACTGGAGAAATTATGCCTTTGGAAGAAGCCTTCAACAGGGGAATATTAGAGTTACCATCTGAAAGAGTAACTGAAACATCAGAAGAAATTTCAGCATATCCCACAGAGACATTTACGAAGACGATTCGGAGGACGATTATAACCCACACGGAGGAGCCCTCACCATCTCCTGAAGGAGAATCACCTACAAAGGAAACTCCAAAAGTGGAAAGTTTAAGTCCTGAGAAGACTTCATTCGTCACGTCATTTGAATACAAACCTAAAGAAGAAGAACCTGAGTTGACCAGAGGTCGTGAACCTTTGAAACCAAAAGTATCGGCAGAAGAGCCAGATACCCGACCTTCTGTGGTTGCATTCCAATTAGGTAAACCCGAAACACAAAAGATACCGGAAGAATTCGCTTCTCCAACCGAGCAAGTAACCATATCCACAAGAATGTTGGAAGAAACTGATGATGAAAGAAGTAGAGACTACATAACAACAGTTAAAGGAATTGTCAATCCTAAAACAAGAGAGCTGCTAACAATGGCTGAAGCTATAAGATTAGGCATCTTGAATATCGAAAGTGCCCAATACACTGACGTGAGAAGTGGAAAGCTCATGAACCTTCGAGATGCAGTTTCCAAGGGACTTATTGATGACGACTTTGTGAATCGTGTCACTGAGTCATGTGGTATTATTGACTTGAAGACAGGAGTAGAGTTAACGTTGATTGAGGCCATTCAAAAGGGCTTATTTGATCCTGATAAGGGACACTTCCTTGATCCGAAGAACGGGAGGCCCATTACTTTTGCCGAGGCTGTGAGAATGGGTGTCATCACAGAAGATGGAGTGCGACGTTGATTGAAAGAAAAATTTATAAAATTTTCAGGTTGACCATCGTAGAAGCTATAAAGAAGGGATTATTAAACCCACATACAGGACAGTTTCTAGACCCAAAGACCAATCAGTGTATGACTTTGAAAGAGGCTTTCGAGAAAGAGTTTCTGGTTCACATGCCTGTGTGGAGTGAAGGAGGTTTACCATTGACAGATGCTATAGATACAGGTATGGTAAACGACGAAGGCGGACAGATAGTGGACGAGGATTCTGGAGAAAAGTTCAACATTGAGCAGGCTGTTCTGAGAAGTGTTATACGAAACAATGTTAGTGAAGTGGTTAACACTGAATCTGGTGAAATTCTGTGCGTGCCTGAAGCACTCTCTCAAAATGTCATTAATGTTCAAATGGGACGATTCTTCAGCAAAAAAACTCAAGAAAGGCTTACTTTCCAGCAAGCCTACGAGAATAATTATCTCTTAAGACCACTGACATTAAAAGGTGCACACGAACACGAGTTGTTGGATAACACTGGAAAAGTGACCAATCCAATAAATAAACAAAGACTGACGATTCTTGAAGCAGTTGCTAACGGAATTCTAAACATAGACGTTAAGTCAGTCACTGATCCAAAGACCGAGGAATTGGTGACTTTACCAGAGGCTTTCGAGAGAGGTCTTATTACACCGGATGGAGAGTTCGTGGACGTTACTGGAGAAGCTATCAGTCTGGTGGAGGCTGTTGATAAAGGTCATATTAAGTCCGTTTGCCACAAGATGATATTCGACGTAGAAGGATTCGTGAATCCTGTAACAGGAGATAGCGTAAGTTTCAATACAGCAGTGAGTAAGGATTATATTGATGTGAGAAAAGGAACATTCAAAGATCTCACAAGTGGGGAAACTATGACCTTTGAGGAAGCAACTACCAAGAAATTTGTACAGCCACAAATAAGTGAAATGATGAACAGAAAAGTTGGGATAGTAGATGAAAAAGGAAAAGAACTGACAGTTGTTGAAGCTGTATTTGAAGGCTTATTAGATTGCAAGACAGGACTTGTAAGAGAACCAAAAACAAAGAGACTAGTTCCACTAAAAGAGGCATTACAGAAAAACATAATAACACTGGAAGGAGCAGGTGTTCTTAAAGGTTTACTCAATATTACAGTAACTATGGCAACAGTTACCAAGACATTAACACATTATGTAACTGTAACAAGTCAGCGTGTGACTTCAGACATTAGAATCACCTTTGAAGATGCATTGAAAAATGGATTAATTGATGAGACACGTGGAACTTTTAAAGAACCAAAGACTGGAGAAATTATGCCTTTGGAAGAAGCCTTCAACAGGGGAATATTAGAGTTACCATCTGAAAGAGTAACTGAAACATCAGAAGAAATTTCAGCATATCCCACAGAGACATTTACGAAGACGATTCGGAGGACGATTATAACCCACACGGAGGAGCCCTCACCATCTCCTGAAGGAGAATCACCTACAAAGGAAACTCCAAAAGTGGAAAGTTTAAGTCCTGAGAAGACTTCATTCGTCACGTCATTTGAATACAAACCTAAAGAAGAAGAACCTGAGTTGACCAGAGGTCGTGAACCTTTGAAACCAAAAGTATCGGCAGAAGAGCCAGATACCCGACCTTCTGTGGTTGCATTCCAATTAGGTAAACCCGAAACACAAAAGATACCGGAAGAATTCGCTTCTCCAACCGAGCAAGTAACCATATCCACAAGAATGTTGGAAGAAACTGATGATGAAAGAAGTAGAGACTACATAACAACAGTTAAAGGAATTGTCAATCCTAAAACAAGAGAGCTGCTAACAATGGCTGAAGCTATAAGATTAGGCATCTTGAATATCGAAAGTGCCCAATACACTGACGTGAGAAGTGGAAAGCTCATGAACCTTCGAGATGCAGTTTCCAAGGGACTTATTGATGACGACTTTGTGAATCGTGTCACTGAGTCATGTGGTATTATTGACTTGAAGACAGGAGTAGAGTTAACGTTGATTGAGGCCATTCAAAAGGGCTTATTTGATCCTGATAAGGGACACTTCCTTGATCCGAAGAACGGGAGGCCCATTACTTTTGCCGAGGCTGTGAGAATGGGTGTCATCACAGAAGATGGAGTGCGTACGTTGATTGAAAGAAAAATTTATAAAATTTTCAGGTTGACCATCGTAGAAGCTATAAAGAAGGGATTATTAAACCCACATACAGGACAGTTTCTAGACCCAAAGACCAATCAGTGTATGACTTTGAAAGAGGCTTTCGAGAAAGAGTTTCTGGTTCACATGCCTGTGTGGAGTGAAGGAGGTTTACCATTGACAGATGCTATAGATACAGGTATGGTAAACGACGAAGGCGGACAGATAGTGGACGAGGATTCTGGAGAAAAGTTCAACATTGAGCAGGCTGTTCTGAGAAGTGTTATACGAAACAATGTTAGTGAAGTGGTTAACACTGAATCTGGTGAAATTCTGTGCGTGCCTGAAGCACTCTCTCAAAATGTCATTAATGTTCAAATGGGACGATTCTTCAGCAAAAAACTCAAGAAAGGCTTACTTTCCAGCAAGCCTACGAGAATAATTATCTCTTAAGACCACTGACATTAAAAGGTGCACACGAACACGAGTTGTTGGATAACACTGGAAAAGTGACCAATCCAATAAATAAACAAAGACTGACGATTCTTGAAGCAGTTGCTAACGGAATTCTAAACATAGACGTTAAGTCAGTCACTGATCCAAAGACCGAGGAATTGGTGACTTTACCAGAGGCTTTCGAGAGGGTCTTATTACACCGGATGGAGAGTTCGTGGACGTTACTGGAGAAGCTATCAGCTTGGTGGAGGCTGTTGATAAAGGTCATATTAAGTCCGTTTGCCACAAGATGATATTCGACGTAGAAGGATTCGTGAATCCTGTAACAGGAGATAGCGTAAGTTTCAATACAGCAGTGAGTAAGGATTATATTGATGTGAGAAAAGGAACATTCAAAGATCTCACAAGTGGGGAAACTATGACCTTTGAGGAAGCAACTACCAAGAAATTTGTACAGCCACAAATAAGTGAAATGATGAACAGAAAAGTTGGGATAGTAGATGAAAAAGGAAAAGAACTGACAGTTGTTGAAGCTGTATTTGAAGGCTTATTAGATTGCAAGACAGGACTTGTAAGAGAACCAAAAACAAAGAGACTAGTTCCACTAAAAGAGGCATTACAGAAAAACATAATAACACTGGAAGGAGCAGGTGTTCTTAAAGGTTTACTCAATATTACAGTAACTATGGCAACAGTTACCAAGACATTAACACATTATGTAACTGTAACAAGTCAGCGTGTGACTTCAGACATTAGAATCACCTTTGAAGATGCATTGAAAAATGGATTAATTGATGAGACACGTGGAACTTTTAAAGAACCAAAGACTGGAGAAATTATGCCTTTGGAAGAAGCCTTCAACAGGGGAATATTAGAGTTACCATCTGAAAGAGTAACTGAAACATCAGAAGAAATTTCAGCATATCCCACAGAGACATTTACGAAGACGATTCGGAGGACGATTATAACCCACACGGAGGAGCCCTCACCATCTCCTGAAGGAGAATCACCTACAAAGGAAACTCCAAAAGTGGAAAGTTTAAGTCCTGAGAAGACTTCATTCGTCACGTCATTTGAATACAAACCTAAAGAAGAAGAACCTGAGTTGACCAGAGGTCGTGAACCTTTGAAACCAAAAGTATCGGCAGAAGAGCCAGATACCCGACCTTCTGTGGTTGCATTCCAATTAGGTAAACCCGAAACACAAAAGATACCGGAAGAATTCGCTTCTCCAACCGAGCAAGTAACCATATCCACAAGAATGTTGGAAGAAACTGATGATGAAAGAAGTAGAGACTACATAACAACAGTTAAAGGAATTGTCAATCCTAAAACAAGAGAGCTGCTAACAATGGCTGAAGCTATAAGATTAGGCATCTTGAATATCGAAAGTACCCAATACACTGACGTGAGAAGTGGAAAGCTCATGAACCTTCCAGATGCAGTTTCCAAGGGACTTATTGATGACGACTTTGTGAATCGTGTCACTGAGTCATGTGGTATTATTGACTTGAAGACAGGAGTAGAGTTAACGTTGATTGAGGCCATTCAAAAGGGCTTATTTGATCCTGATAAGGGACACTTCCTTGATCCGAAGAACGGGAGGCCCATTACTTTTGCCGAGGCTGTGAGAATGGGTGTCATCACAGAAGATGGAGTGCGTACGTTGATTGAAAGAAAAATTTATAAAATTTCCAGGTTGACCATCGTAGAAGCTATAAAGAAGGGATTATTAAACCCACATACAGGACAGTTTCTAGACCCAAAGACCAATCAGTGTATGACTTTGAAAGAGGCTTTCGAGAAAGAGTTTCTGGTTCACATGCCTGTGTGGAGTGAAGGAGGTTTACCATTGACAGATGCTATAGATACAGGTATGGTAAACGACGAAGGCGGACAGATAGTGGACGAGGATTCTGGAGAAAAGTTCAACATTGAGCAGGCTGTTCTGAGAAGTGTTATACGAAACAATGTTAGTGAAGTGGTTAACACTGAATCTGGTGAAATTCTGTGCGTGCCTGAAGCACTCTCTCAAAATGTCATTAATGTTCAAATGGGACGATTCTTCAGCAAAAAAACTCAAGAAAGGCTTACTTTCCAGCAAGCCTACGAGAATAATTATCTCTTAAGACCACTGACATTAAAAGGTGCACACGAACACGAGTTGTTGGATAACACTGGAAAAGTGACCAATCCAATAAATAAACAAAGACTGACGATTCTTGAAGCAGTTGCTAACGGAATTCTAAACATAGACGTTAAGTCAGTCACTGATCCAAAGACCGAGGAATTGGTGACTTTACCAGAGGCTTTCGAGAGAGGTCTTATTACACGGATGGAGAGTTCGTGGACGTTACTGGAGAAGCTATCAGTCTGGTGGAGGCTGTTGATAAAGGTCATATTAAGTCCGTTTGCCACAAGATGATATTCGACGTAGAAGGATTCGTGAATCCTGTAACAGGAGATAGCGTAAGTTTCAATACAGCAGTGAGTAAGGATTATATTGATGTGAGAAAAGGAACATTCAAAGATCTCACAAGTGGGGAAACTATGACCTTTGAGGAAGCAACTACCAAGAAATTTGTACAGCCACAAATAAGTGAAATGATGAACAGAAAAGTTGGGATAGTAGATGAAAAAGGAAAAGAACTGACAGTTGTTGAAGCTGTATTTGAAGGCTTATTAGATTGCAAGACAGGACTTGTAAGAGAACCAAAACAAAGAGACTAGTTCCACTAAAAGAGGCATTACAGAAAAACATAATAACACTGGAAGGAGCAGGTGTTCTTAAAGGTTTACTCAATATTACAGTAACTATGGCAACAGTTACCAAGACATTAACACATTATGTAACTGTAACAAGTCAGCGTGTGACTTCAGACATTAGAATCACCTTTGAAGATGCATTGAAAAATGGATTAATTGATGAGACACGTGGAACTTTTAAAGAACCAAAGACTGGAGAAATTATGCCTTTGGAAGAAGCCTTCAACAGGGGAATATTAGAGTTACCATCTGAAAGAGTAACTGAAACATCAGAAGAAATTTCAGCATATCCCACAGAGACATTTACGAAGACGATTCGGAGGACGATTATAACCCACACGGAGGAGCCCTCACCATCTCCTGAAGGAGAATCACCTACAAAGGAAACTCCAAAAGTGGAAAGTTTAAGTCCTGAGAAGACTTCATTCGTCACGTCATTTGAATACAAACCTAAAGAAGAAGAACCTGAGTTGACCAGAGGTCGTGAACCTTTGAAACCAAAAGTATCGGCAGAAGAGCCAGATACCCGACCTTCTGTGGTTGCATTCCAATTAGGTAAACCCGAAACACAAAAGATACCGGAAGAATTCGCTTCTCCAACCGAGCAAGTAACCATATCCACAAGAATGTTGGAAGAAACTGATGATGAAAGAAGTAGAGACTACATAACAACAGTTAAAGGAATTGTCAATCCTAAAACAAGAGAGCTGCTAACAATGGCTGAAGCTATAAGATTAGGCATCTTGAATATCGAAAGTGCCCAATACACTGACGTGAGAAGTGGAAAGCTCATGAACCTTCCAGATGCAGTTTCCAAGGGACTTATTGATGACGACTTTGTGAATCGTGTCACTGAGTCATGTGGTATTATTGACTTGAAGACAGGAGTAGAGTTAACGTTGATTGAGGCCATTCAAAAGGGCTTATTTGATCCTGATAAGGGACACTTCCTTGATCCAAAGAACGGGAGGCCCATTACTTTTGCCGAGGCTGTGAGAATGGGTGTCATCACAGAAGATGGAGTGCGTCGTTGATTGAAAGAAAAATTTATAAAATTTTCAGGTTGACCATCGTAGAAGCTATAAAGAAGGGATTATTAAACCCACATACAGGACAGTTTCTAGACCCAAAGACCAATCAGTGTATGACTTTGAAAGAGGCTTTCGAGAAAGAGTTTCTGGTTCACATGCCTGTGTGGAGTGAAGGAGGTTTACCATTGACAGATGCTATAGATACAGGTATGGTAAACGACGAAGGCGGACAGATAGTGGACGAGGATTCTGGAGAAAAGTTCAACATTGAGCAGGCTGTTCTGAGAAGTGTTATACGAAACAATGTTAGTGAAGTGGTTAACACTGAATCTGGTGAAATTCTGTGCGTACCTGAAGCACTCTCTCAAAATGTCATTAATGTTCAAATGGGACGATTCTTCAGCAAAAAAAACTCAAGAAAGGCTTACTTTCCAGCAAGCCTACGAGAATAATTATCTCTTAAGACCACTGACATTAAAAGGTGCACACGAACACGAGTTGTTGGATAACACTGGAAAAGTGACCAATCCAATAAATAAACAAAGACTGACGATTCTTGAAGCAGTTGCTAACGGAATTCTAAACATAGACGTTAAGTCAGTCACTGATCCAAAGACCGAGGAATTGGTGACTTTACCAGAGGCTTTCGAGAGAGGTCTTATTACACGGATGGAGAGTTCGTGGGCGTTACTGGAGAAGCTATCAGCTTGGTGGAGGCTGTTGATAAAGGTCATATTAAGTCCGTTTGCCACAAGATGATATTCGACGTAGAAGGATTCGTGAATCCTGTAACAGGAGATAGCGTAAGTTTCAATACAGCAGTGAGTAAGGATTATATTGATGTGAGAAAAGGAACATTCAAAGATCTCACAAGTGGGGAAACTATGACCTTTGAGGAAGCAACTACCAAGAAATTTGTACAGCCACAAATAAGTGAAATGATGAACAGAAAAGTTGGGATAGTAGATGAAAAAGGAAAAGAACTGACAGTTGTTGAAGCTGTATTTGAAGGCTTATTAGATTGCAAGACAGGACTTGTAAGAGAACCAAAAACAAAGAGACTAGTTCCACTAAAAGAGGCATTACAGAAAAACATAATAACACTGGAAGGAGCAGGTGTTCTTAAAGGTTTACTCAATATTACAGTAACTATGGCAACAGTTACCAAGACATTAACACATTATGTAACTGTAACAAGTCAGCGTGTGACTTCAGACATTAGAATCACCTTTGAAGATGCATTGAAAAATGGATTAATTGATGAGACACGTGGAACTTTTAAAGAACCAAAGACTGGAGAAATTATGCCTTTGGAAGAAGCCTTCAACAGGGGAATATTAGAGTTACCATCTGAAAGAGTAACTGAAACATCAGAAGAAATTTCAGTATATCCCACAGAGACATTTAAGAAGACGATTCGGAGGACTATTATAACCCACTCGGAGCCCTCACCATTTCCTGAAAGAGAATCTCCACTTAAGGAAGAAACTATTTTTTTAACTAATGATAAACCAGAAAGAAAATTACCATCTCCAACAAAAGAACCTGAAGAAAAGGTTCCATGTCCTATAGAAAAAACACCAGTGAGAGAAGAGATACCTTCTCCAGTTAAAGAACCTAAAAAAAGGGTACCATCTCCTACAGAGAAAACACCTTCTCCAACTAAAGATGAAGGAAGAAAATTACCACTTAAAGCAATACAACCTGAAAAGGAAACACCAAGTAAAGAAAAAACACCTTCTCCAACTAAAGAGAAACAAGAAAGAAAATTACCATCTCCAACAAAAGAACCTGAAGAGAAGGTTCCATCTCCTATAGAAAAAACACCAGTGAGGGAAGAGATACGTTCTCCAATTAAAGAACCTAAAAAAAGGCTATCATCCCCTGTAGAAAAAACACCTTCTCCAACCAAAGATGAAGGAAGAATATTACCACTTACAGCAATACAACCTGAAAAGGAAACACCAAGTAAAGAAAAAACACCTTCTCCAACTAAAGAGAAACAAAAAGGAAAATTACCATCTCCAACAAAAGAACCTGAAGAGAAGGTTCCATCTGCTAGAGAGAAAACACCAGTGAAGGAAGAGATACCTTCTCCAGTTAAAGAACCTAAAAAAAGGGTACCATCCCCTGTAGATAAAACGCCTTCTCCAACCAAAGATGAAGGAAGAAAATTACCACTTACAGCAATCCAATCTGAAAAGGAAACACCAAGTAAAGAAAAAACACCTTCTCCAACTAAAGAGAAACAAGGAAGAAAATTTCCATCTCCAACAAAAGAACCTGAAGAGAAGGTTCCATCTCCTATAGAAAAAACACCAGTGAGGGAAGAGATACCTTCTCCAATTAAAGAACCTAAAAAAAGGGTACCATTTCCTACAGAAAAAACGCCTTCTCCAACTAAAGATGAAGGAAGAAAATTACCACTTACAGCAATACAACCTGAAAAGGAAACACCAAGTAAAGAAAAAATACCTTCTCCAACTAAAGAGAAACAAAAAAGAAAATTACCATCTCCAACAAAAGAACCTGAAGAGAAGGTTCCATCTCCTATAGAAAAAACACCAGTGAAGGAAGAGATACCTTCTCCAGTTAAAGAACCTAAAAAAAGGGTACCATCCCCTGTAGAAAAAACGCCTTCTCCAACCAAAGATGAAGGAAGAAAATTGCCACTTACAGCAATACAACCTGAAAAGGAAACACCAAGTAAAGAAAAAACACCTTCTCCAACTAAAGAGAAACAAGAAAGAAAAATACCATCTCCAACAAAAGAACCTGAAGAAAAGGTTCCATCTCCTATAGAGAAAACACCAGTGAGGGAAGAGATACCTTCTCCAATTAAAGAACCTATAAAAAGGGTACCATTCCCTGTAGAAAAAACGCCTTCTCCAACCAAAGATGAAGGAAGAAAATTACCACTTACAGCAATCCAAGTTGAAAAGGAAATACCAAGTAAAGAAAAAACACCTTCTCCAACTAAAGAGAAACAAGAAAGAAAAATACCATCTCCAACAAAAGAACCTGAAGAAAAGGTTCCATCTCGTATAGAAGAAACACCAGTGAGAGAAGAGATACCTTCTCCAGTTAAAGAACCTAAAAAAAGGGTACCATCTCCTACAGAAAAAACACCTTCTCCAACCAAAGATGAAGGAAGAAAATTACCACTTACAGCAATACAACCTGAAAAGGAAACACCAAGTAAAGAAAAATCACCTTCTCCAACTAAAGAGAAACAAGAAAGAAAATTACCATCTCCAACAAAAGAACCTGAAGAAAAGGTTCCATCTCCTATAGAAAAAACACCAGTGAGAGAAGAGATACCTTCTCCAGTTAAAGAACCTAAAAAAAAGGTACCATCTCCTACAGAAAAAACACCTTCTCCAACTAAAGATGAAGGAAGAAAATTACCACTTACAGCAATACAACCTGAAAAGGAAACACCAAGTAAAGAAAAAACACCTTCTCCAACTAAAGACAAACAAAAAAGAAAAATACCATCTCCAACAAAAGAACCTGAAGAAAAGGTTCCATCTCGTATAGAAGAAACACCAGTGAGAGAAGAGATACCTTCTCCAGTTAAAGAACCTAAAAAAAGGGTACCATCTCCTACAGAAAAAACACCTTCTCCAACCAAAGATGAAGGAAGAAAATTACCACTTACAGCAATACAACCTGAAAAGGAAACACCAAGTAAAGAAAAATCACCTTCTCCAACTAAAGAGAAACAAGAAAGAAAATTACCATCTCCAACAAAAGAACCTGAAGAAAAGGTTCCATCTCCTATAGAAAAAACATCAGTGAAGGAAGAGATACCTTCTCCAGTTAAAGAACCTAAAAAAAGGGTACCATCCCCTGTAGAAAAAACGCCTTCTCCAAGCAAAGATGAAGGAAGAAAATTACCACTTACAGCAATACAACCTGAAAAGGAAACACCAAGTAAAGAAAAAACACCTTCTCCAACTAAAGAGAAACAAGAAAGAAAAATACCATCCCCAACAAAGGAACCTGAAGAAAAGGTTCCATCTCCTATAGAAAAAACACCAGTGAGAGAAGAGATACCTTCTCCAGTTAAAGAACCTAAAAAAAGGGTACCATCTCCTACAGAAAAAACACCTTCTCCAACTAAAGATGAAGGAAGAAAATTACCACTTACAGCAATACAACCTGAAAAGGAAACACCAAGTAAAGAAAAAACACCTTCTCCAACTAAAGAGAAACAAGAAAGAAAAATACCATCTCCAACAAAAGAACCTGAAGAAAAGGTTCCATCTCCTATAGAAAAAACACCAGTGAGAGAAGAGATACCTTCTCCAGTTAAAGAACCTAAAGAAAGGGTACCATCTCCTACAGAAAAAACACCTTCTCCAACTAAAGATGAAGGAAGAAAATTACCACTTACAGCAATCCAAGTTGAAAAGGAAATACCAAGTAAAGAAAAAACACCTTCTCCAACTAAAGAGAAACAAGAAAGAAAAATACCATCTCCAACAAAAGAACCTGAAGAAAAGGTTCCATCTCGTATAGAAGAAACACCAGTGAGAGAAGAGATACCTTCTCCAGTTAAAGAACCTAAAAAAAGGGTACCATCTCCTACAGAAAAAACACCTTCTCCAACCAAAGATGAAGGAAGAAAATTACCACTTACAGCAATACAACCTGAAAAGGAAACACCAAGTAAAGAAAAATCACCTTCTCCAACTAAAGAGAAACAAGAAAGAAAATTACCATCTCCAACAAAAGAACCTGAAGAAAAGGTTCCATCTCCTATAGAAAAAACACCAGTGAGAGAAGAGATACCTTCTCCAGTTAAAGAACCTAAAAAAAAGGTACCATCTCCTACAGAAAAAACACCTTCTCCAACTAAAGATGAAGGAAGAAAATTACCACTTACAGCAATACAACCTGAAAAGGAAACACCAAGTAAAGAAAAAACACCTTCTCCAACTGAAGACAAACAAAAAAGAAAAATACCATCTCCAACAAAAGAACCTGAAGAAAAGGTTCCATCTCGTATAGAAGAAACACCAGTGAGAGAAGAGATACCTTCTCCAGTTAAAGAACCTAAAAAAAGGGTACCATCTCCTACAGAAAAAACACCTTCTCCAACCAAAGATGAAGGAAGAAAATTACCACTTACAGCAATACAACCTGAAAAGGAAACACCAAGTAAAGAAAAATCACCTTCTCCAACTAAAGAGAAACAAGAAAGAAAATTACCATCTCCAACAAAAGAACCTGAAGAAAAGGTTCCATCTCCTATAGAAAAAACATCAGTGAAGGAAGAGATACCTTCTCCAGTTAAAGAACCTAAAAAAAGGGTACCATCCCCTGTAGAAAAAACGCCTTCTCCAAGCAAAGATGAAGGAAGAAAATTACCACTTACAGCAATACAACCTGAAAAGGAAACACCAAGTAAAGAAAAAACACCTTCTCCAACTAAAGAGAAACAAGAAAGAAAAATACCATCCCCAACAAAGGAACCTGAAGAAAAGGTTCCATCTCCTATAGAAAAAACACCAGTGAGAGAAGAGATACCTTCTCCAGTTAAAGAACCTAAAAAAAGGGTACCATCTCCTACAGAAAAAACACCTTCTCCAACTAAAGATGAAGGAAGAAAATTACCACTTACAGCAATACAACCTGAAAAGGAAACACCAAGTAAAGAAAAAACACCTTCTCCAACTAAAGAGAAACAAGAAAGAAAAATACCATCTCCAACAAAAGAACCTGAAGAAAAGGTTCCATCTCCTATAGAAAAAACACCAGTGAGAGAAGAGATACCTTCTCCAGTTAAAGAACCTAAAGAAAGGGTACCATCTCCTACAGAAAAAACACCTTCTCCAACTAAAGATGAAGGAAGAAAATTACCACTTACAGCAATACAACCTGAAAAGGAAACACCAAGTAAAGAAAAATCACCTTCTCCAACTAAAGAGAAACAAGAAAGAAAATTACCATCTCCAACAAAAGAACCTGAGGAAAAGGTACCATCTCCTATAGAAAAAACAGCAGTGAAGGAAAAGATACCTTCTCCAATTAAAGAACCTAAAAAAAGGGTAACTTCCCCTACAGAAAAAACTCCTTCTCCAATTAAGGGGAAACCAGAAAGAAAATTATCGTCTCCCACAAAAGAATATGAAGAGAAGGTTCCATCTCCTGTAGAAATAACACCAGTGAAGCAAGAGATACCTTCTCCAATTAAAGAACATAAAAAAAGGGTACCATCCTCTGTAGAAAAAACGCCTTCTCCAACCAAAGATGAAGGAAGAAAATTACCACTTACAATGACAAAACCTGAAAAGGAAACACCAAGTAAAGAAAAAACACCTTCTCCAACTAAAGAGAAACAAGAAAGAAAATTACCTTGTCCAACAAAAGAACCTGAAGAAAAGGTACCATCTCCTATAGAAAAAACACCAGTGAGGGAAGAGATACCTTCTCCAGTTAAAGAAACTAAAAAAAGTGTACCATCTCCTACAGAAAAAATGCCTTCTCCAACTAAAGATGAAGGAAGAAAATTACCACTTACAGCAATACAACCTGAAAAGGAAACACCAAGTAAAGAAAAAACACCTTCTCCAACTAAAGACAAACAAAAAAGAAAATTACCATCTCCAACAAAAGAACCTGAAGAGGAGGTACCATTTCCTATAGAAAAAACACCAGTGAGGGAAGAGATACCTTCTCCAGTTAAAGAACCTAAAAAAAGGGTACCATCTCCTACAGAAAAAACACCTTCTCCAACTAAAGATGAAGGAAAAAAATTACCACTTACAGCAATACAACCTGAAAAGGAAACACCAAGTAAAGAAAAAACACCTTCTCTTACTAAAGAGAAACAAGAAAGAAAATTACCATCTCCAACAAAAGAACCTGAAGAAAAGGTACCATCTCCTTTAGATAAAACCCCAGTTAAGGAAGAGTTACCTTCTCCAACTAAAGAGGAAGAAATAAAATTACCACTTACATCTATACAACCTGAAAAGGAAACACTTGTTAAACAAAGAACACCTTCACCAACTAAGGAAAAACAGGAAAGAAAATTACCATCTCCTTCTAAAGAACCTAAAAAAAGGGTACCATCTTCTATAGGAAAAACACCTTCTCCAACTAAGGAGAAACCCATAAGAAAATTACCCTCTCAAACTAAAGCGTCTGAAGGAAAGGTGCTATCTCCTATAGAGAAAACACCAGTGAAGGAAGAGATACCTTCTCGAAGCAAAGAAGAAGAAAGAAAAATACCACTTTCAGCTACACAACGTGAAAAGGAAATTCGAATTAAAAAAGAAACACCATCTCCAACTAAGGAGAAACCAGAAAGAAAATTACCATCTCCATCTAAAGAACCCAAAGATGAAATGCCATCAGTTATTCAGGAAGCACCAGTAAAAGAAAAATCTCCTTCTCCAAGTAAAGACAAACATGAAAGAAATCTTCCCTCACCATCTAAAGAAGCCAAAGATCAAATGCCATCATCTACTGATAAAGCACCAGTTAAAGAGAAACAGGTAAAACAATTACCATCTACTGATGAAGAACCTGTAGATAAGGTGTCTCTTACCGATAAACTGCAAGTTATAGATAAAACTCCATCTTCAATTAAAGTAGAGGCTGAAAAAGATATGTCAAAAGCACTTTCCTCAACTTTGCTACTTGAAGAGAAGAGATTATCTTCAGTTGTTTTCAAAGATATTCATAGAACAATAACACAATCATCTGAAGACAAATTAGAGAAGCCAGAAAGGTCTCAAGTGCCCCCATTCCAGGAGCCTGAGTCCTTTGAAGAAACAAAAGTTGAACAGAAAGCAGAAAGCTATAAGTCATCATATATTACTGGAATTAGTATGACTCAAGAAACAACTGAAAGTTTTGAATTACCACCAGGGGGGTGGTTCTTGAAAGAAGCTATTGATAAAAAATTATTTAATCCAGAAATGGGAATGTTTATTGTTTCAGGTACAGATAGATTAATATCTTTTGAAGAAACCATTAGGTTAGAAATTATTCATTCAAATTCTGCAACAGTTTTGGAACCCTCAACAAGACATGCCATATCCTTGCTGAAATCATTGGAGGAAGGGATTTTGGATTCTACTGGTCATTATATGAACAACAAAACTAACGAAAAATTCACAATGAAGGAAGCTATTATGAAAGAGTTAGTACTCCTCAAGGAGAGGGGACAGGCTGTTGAAGAAAGAGTCACAAAAGTGATCAATGTCACAAAAATGGGTGACCAGTTTGGTCAAGTGACTGTGGAAGCACAGGAAGGAATATCACTACAAAAAATTCATCGAAGAATCATGCACCCAAGGGAAGCAGCTAAAGAAGGTATTTTGGACAGTAACACAGCAAACATCTTAACTGAAGTGGAAAATATAAAAGGATCAGATGGAAAGCCAATGACTTTGACAGAAGCTCTTAGACTTAACTTGATTGATGGTAACAGTGGAACAATTCCAAATCCTTGTAAAGGTCAAAGTTTAAACATTCTAGAAGCTTTAGAAAATCGTATTTTGGATCCAGTTAGTGGTAAACTTATTTTGCCTGTTGGTCAAAGCTTATCCTTGCCAGAGGCAGTTTCTCAAGGCCTTATACTGCCTTTAGAACAGAAAATAATTCATCCCGAAGTTGGTGTATTGTTGACACTGAATGAGTCTTTTCTCTGTGAGATAATTAACCCACTTTCTCAAATTTTAGAGCCTGTGACCAAAAGAATTATAACCTTAGAAGAAGCTGTAGAGAAGGGAATTATAGATCAAAATACTTTAGAGGTTCATACATCTAGTAATGTAGTTAGTCTTGTGGATGCCATTGAAAATTATAGAGTTTTTGAAAAGTCTAGGATGTTTTGTATAGATAACATGCCTTTACTGGGATTAACGTTCCCTGTTGCTCTTCAGCATGGCTTTGTTGATACTAAGACCAAAGAGTTTATTCACTTAATTTCAAACAAACGTATTCCTCTAAATGATGCTATAAAGCATGGATTTATTATGACTGTGCCAATTCCACCAATTTTAGATAGTATTGAAGTACTGGAAGCCTTAGATAGGAGTTTAATTGATTCTTTAAACTGTACCATGAAACATCCTAGAACAGGAGAAGATGTACCAGTAAAAGAAGCTGTTGATACTGGACTTCTCCAGATGAAACCGGTTTCACCACCATTGATCTCTGTGGAGTCATTTGTAAAGGCTGCTCCAACACAAGCTACCACAAGTTTACGTATGGTCGTGGAATCACAAACAATAGAGCTTCAGCCTGGATATATCATGACAAGTCCAAGGCAAGTGGAAGATACTCAGACAGGTGAAGTCATTCCAATTGAAGATGCCAAGACTCGTGGAATTGTCAAAATTAATAGTCAAACACTAAGAACAGCAGAACCATTGACATTTATCCAGTCACTGGAACGTGGACTGCTCAGCCTAACAGATCACACATTTACTGAGCCACTCACAGGAAAAACAATTCCCATTTCTCAAGCTATTTCTGAAGGTCTTTTGAATCCTGTTGAAGAACTTGCAACAGAAGAAATCATTAAGTACACAATTATGCAATTATTTACTGTTCTGTATGATGAAAACTCAGAGCTCTTTCATCATCCAAATACACAGAAATTAGTAACATTTGAAGATCTTGTGGATGAAGGTTTTGTAGATCTGGATGCAGTTATTTATGATACATCTACTGGGCATCCTATGACTACGAAAGAAGCCATAGACGTGGGAAAAGTTAATATTAAAACTGGAAAAATTCTTGATTCTATCTCAAGAAAGAAGATAACAATAATTGAAGCAACAAAAATGGGCCTAGTAATTGTTATTAGTGCACCAGTTATTGCTGGAATGACAACAGTGGAAGGATTAAAAAGTTTGGCCTCAAAAGAAAAACCTAAATCTGAGTCTCTGCATTTACAAAAAATACCTTCTTCAGCTGGTACATTGTTACCCAGCAGAGAAGTTAAACAGTTTTCTCCCAAAGAAAAGGAACCACCCTCAACTAAGACACCAAGCAGTATATCACCTTTGAAACCAAGAAAAGAAGACATCTCCTTACCAGAAAAACATGGAATTTCTTCGCGAGATGATACAGATTTAGCAAGTTCAGACATATGTGATACAGAAACATTTACAGAATTAAGTAAGGACTTTGAAGCACCGTTGTTCATAGGACATTCTTTGCCTCTGTGTGAAGCAGTTGATAGTGGTTTAATAAATCCTGAAATAACTTATATCTTTAAACCCAGTACCAATGAAAAATCATTAGTTTGCAATGCATTGAAAGATAGAACTATTCCAGCAGATGCAATTGTTGTAATCAACAGCAAAACAGAAGTTACCTTAGTGGAACAAAAACCAGAATTGGCAACACCTTTATCAGTTACTTTTGCTGTACAAGAAGGATTTTATGACCAAAATACAGAAAGTTTTGTCAATCCACAAACTGGTGAACCAGTTACTTTTATGGATCTAGTGATCCTTGGAGTAATTGATCCCTGTGAAATTAAAGTGAGGGATCTAAGGTCAAAAGAGTTCATTCCTCTTTTAGATGCTATAAAGAAGGTTTTGATAGATAAGAATACAGGTCAGATGGTGAATCCCAAGACTGGTCAAAGGATTTCTTTCTTTGAAGCTGTACAAATGGAATGGATCATTTATATAGAACATGAAAAACCAAGCACATTAGTAACCTCAATGTCCTTTCAGCAAGCCATTGAAAGTAAACTGTTTGATAGTGAAAATGCAACCATAACACACCCCATTTCAAGAAATCAGGTTCCACTATCCAAGGCCTTGGAAACTGGACTGATAGATCCAAACTCTGTCGTCATATATAACACAAAGATGGAAGACTTGGTTTCTGTGAAAGAAGCAGAAAATATTGGGCTGATAAATCTCCATCATAATACCTATATAAACCTTATAACAAAACAAGAGATAAGTCTGAACACTGCATATAAGAGAGGCTATATCACTGTTCTCAGATATCCTGTGTCCCTGGTGGCTATTGTCAAGAAAGAACTTTATAACCCAGATAGTGGCACAATAAGAGATCCTGTGACTAATTATGAAATGAACATATATGAAGCTGTTAGGAAAAATTTGGTAGATGCTTTTATTACTAAAGTACGAGACACAAAGAATGAAATCTACGTATCCTTAGATGAAGCTATCCAAACAAACATCATTATGTCCAAGTCAGGTAAAATGAAAGACACAGCTATGAACACCTTCCTCACATTAGATGTAGCAGTGTCCAATGGCTTAATCATTAGTAACAGAATCCAGGTTTCACTGATCGATGCTATTATTAAAGAATTTTACAAACCAGACACAGGAAGGTTTGAAGATCCAGTCACTGGTGAAGATTTTACACTAGATGAAGCCATTTATAATAGCTTCATTGATATTGAATCTGCTAAGGTGAAAGATACCAGATTTCAGATTTTTCTCCCTCTTAAAGAAGCTATCACAACTGGCTTAGTAGATGGACAGAGAGGAACACTTACGTATCCAAATATGATGACATTAGATGTTGCTGTTTCGAAGGGTTTCTTGACAACTACAAGGTTTCCATGGACTCTTCAGGAGGCTCTTGAATATCATATGTATGATCCAGAAACAGGTTTAATGATTGATCCAGATAAAGGTGAAAAAATCACTTTAGAAGAAGCAATAAAATGTGGATGGATTAATCAGAAAGCTTTAACAATAAGAGATCCACAATCAAATGACATGTTAACTCTTATAAAAGCCATTAAGATTGGTATTGTTCATCCTATTTCTGGAATTGTTACTGATCCAACTTCAGGTTCTGATATGCACTTTTATGATGCCTTAGACAGGGGTCTCATAATTACAGAAAAGAGCAGGTTCTCACTACCAGAGGCCATTTATAAAGGGTTTTATGATCCCAAAACTGGTAAATTTGCAAGTCCAGAATCACTGGAAAAATTTACAATAGATAAAGCTATTGTAAATGGTTTAATTGATCCCACTTCTACTGTTGTCCAAGATGGCATATCAGGGAACATTTTAACATTTAATCAAGCCATGTTGGATGGAGTTGTAGATGTAAAAGAGGGGAAAATCATCATGAATAAGGCAGGCAGGAAAGTCAATTTCCAAGAAGCTATAGAACATGGTCTTTTGATTGAAATCAAGAGACCTTTAGCACTTCGAGAAGCTATTCAAAAAGGGATTTCTGATGAAACCACAGGAAAGTTTTTGGATCCTGCCCTAGATCAGTGGCTTACTTTGCGAGAGGCCATCAACAGTCGCCTTATTGATCCAGATTCTGCTCACTTGAGAGATACTCAAACTGGACTTTTGAAACAACTAACCCTTATTGACGCTATTGAAGCTGGATTATTAAATCAAGAGACTGGAAAATTAACACAACCAGATGGACAGGAGGTAACTCTTGTCTCTGCTTTTAAGTCTGATCTAATCGTGGAAAGGAAAATATCCATTTCAGTTCAAAAAGCAATACATCAAGGGCTTTATATTGAAGAAATGGGTAAGTTCACTGATCCAAGCACAGGTAGAAAGATTACTCTTCAAGAGGCTGTTAGACACTTTATAATCAATGCTAGTTTACCTTGCTACTGGGTGAGATCTACTTGCACTCTTTTAACACTGAAGGAAACTATACATGCAGGCATCATAGATCAGCAACATGGCCAGTTTAGAGAACCAGACACATCTGTTGAACTACCTCTGAATGTGGCTCTTGAAAAAGGTCTCATTGTTGACATAGAAAAACCTTTTGGGTTGTATGAACTTGTTACTATGGGTCTTTACAATGCTCAAACTGGAAAGTTAGTTCATCCATCTAATGGTACAGAACTATCTCTAAAAGATGCCATAAAGGAAGAAGTGATTAGCAATGAAACCTCAATCATTAAAAATAAGAAAACAGGAAAGTACATGAAACTTTCAGAAGCGATCCATGCCAATATAATCAATCCTTACAGTGGATATTACTTGATACCAACAAGTAAGGAAGAACTGAACTTTTATGATGCAGTGGAGGATGGCTTGATTGTAAGTGCCAAGAAACCATTTACTCTACAAGAGGCCCTAAATATGAAGCTTTTAAATCCAGCTTCTGGACAGTTTACGGACATAGCTACTGGTGACCAGTTAAACCTTGCTCAAGCAATCGAACATGGACTGATTGACAGCAGCAGCACATTTGTCAAAGATCCACAAACTGATCAACTGGTGCCAATTAAAGTAGCAATACAGCAGAAATTTATAAATGTAAACACAGGCACTGTTAGAGAACCACTGACGGGCAATTTTGTGTCCATTACGACTGCATTTGATCATGGAATTATCATCACAACAGAACAACCAACTACATTCCATCAAGCCATACAGCAAGAATCAATAGACTTTATCAAAGGCACCTTTAAGGATACCAGAAGTACTGTAGAACTTACACTGGAGGAGGGAATTAAAAATGAACTGGTTGACCCTGAATCTGCTGTGATCAAGGATCCAGTAAGTGGACAATTCAAGACCTTGAAACAGGCCATTAAAGACGGGTTGATTGACATAAAGAAGAAGATCATGTTTGACCGTACAGCTGAAAAAACCACAACAATGACTGTCACTTTTGATCAGGAAACAGTCATTTTCTTTAGGGAACCAAAAACGTTTGATCAAGCAATTGATTCTAGCCTTTTGGACTTGACTAACGGTCAGTTCAGACATCCAGATTCTGAGAAAAGTATCCCACTATATAATGCCTTAAAACAGGGGATTTTGGATCAAAATTCAGTAGTTATCAAGGATACCAAAAGAAAGAAACTTATAAAAATTTTATCTGCTTTTGAAGAAGAAATTCTTGATCCTGACAAAAATACAGTCTTAAATACTGGTACCAATCAGATTCTGACACTTGAAGGAGCTCTTTTAGCTAACCTGATCATTACACCAAGAAGACCCCCTTTCCTTATTAGAAGCTTTGGAGTATGGGGCTTATGATCCAGATAGTGGTTCCTTTAGAGATCCATTTACTGAACATCTCATTACCTTACTTCAGGCTATTGACTCTGGACTCATTGAACCAACTGATACTGTGTTCAGAGATCCTGATACGGGACGAATTTTGACCATCCAACAAGCTACCGATGAATGCTTGCTCAACCCCAAAGAAGGTGTTATCTTTAATCCACAGAATCAGCAGTATCTCACTCTTGTGCAAGCTTGGACGATGGGTCTGTTTATCAAAGCAGAAACTAGGGTAAGCCTTTTGTTCTGATAAAAATATGTTGTAGAACTTTGGAAGTGATGCTTGTTCGTACACTGTAAATACCACTGTTGTTTGTTTATACACTGTAAATGTTGTTGTTTGTTTGTAGACTGTAAATGTCACTGTTGTTTGTTTGTAGACTGTAAATGCCACTGTTGTTTGTTTGTAGACTGTAAATGCCACTGTTGTTTGTTTGTGGACTGTAAATGTCATTGTTGTTTGTTTGTAAACTGTAAATGTCATTGTTGTTTCTTTGTAAACTGTAAATGTCATTGTTGTTTGTAGACTGTAAATGTCACTGTTGTTTGTTTGTAGACTGTAAATGTCACTGTTGTTTGTTTGTAGACTGTAAATGTCATTGTTGTTTGTTTATACACTAAATGTTGTTGTTTGTCGCAGGCTGTAAATGTCACTGTTGTTTGTCGCAGGCTGTAAATGTCACTGTTGTTTGTTTGTAGACTGTAAATGTCACTATTGTGTTTTGTAGACTGTAAATGTCACTGTTTGTTTGTAGATTGCAAGTATTACCATTATTTGTTTTGTAGACTGTAAATGTCACTGTTGTTTGTGTGTAGACTGAATGTCACTTGTTTGTAGACTGTAAATGTCACTGTTGTTTGTTTGTAGACTGTAATGTCACTTTTGCTTGTTTGTAGACTGTAAACACCACTGTTGTTTGTTTGTAAACTATAATTACCACTATTCTTTGTTTGTAGACTGTAAACACCACTATTGTTCGTTTGTAGACTGTAAACATCACTATTGTTTGTTTGTAGACTGTAAATGTCACCATTTGTTGTAGACTGTAAGCATTACTATTGGTTGACTGTATACTTCACATGCAGTTGCTGGTTACTTGCTATGAACATCATGTGTATGTGTACTGTAATGTATACAAGTTGTATTGTTATCATAAGTTGTTTACTTTTATTGTTAGATATTGTTTATTGTGAACCTTCATGTAAACTGACTGTTTTTAAACTAACAGATAACATCACCACGAAATGACACAGCTTAAAGAAATTTGGCTATTATAATCTAATATTCATTACTACCAAACTTGAATTCTAAAACCGTATCATATCTGACTTATCAACTTTACCTTAGCATGTTTTTAACACCAGGAATAATTATACTTTAAAAAATGCTTTGTATTATTTTATTGTAATGCTATAAAAACGTTTATTTTAGCATGAGACATAAAACAGAGTTAAATTTTTCTTTGATAAAAAGAGTTATGTTGTTACCACACATTAACTGTTTTGTATTTTTTAAAATCTTTGTAATATTTTTATCTTTATTTGACCAATTTATTTTTTACTAATCTCTGCTGAGATAGCTTCTCATAAGTTTATAAAACATTTCATGTTTTGTTTCTAACTGACTCTTATTTTTGACATGAAGACTGCTGTTGAAGAAAAATACAAGTTTGCTGGAGACAGTATCTCTAAACTCCTGAAGAAGATAGATGACATACGAGAACAACTGGCTGAACTGGGACAACTACAAGAGGATATTATAGAGCTGCAGAACCAGATTGACACAAATAAGGTATGTTAATGTGCTTATAATGGACTTCATTGATAACCTAAAACACTGATATTTCTTTCAAAAACATCTTGCAACTGTCAGTGTACCACGGTAACCATTACAAAGTTTCATAACCTGAAAGGTTATTTGTAATTGTTCGTAAAATGCTTTAACTTTTATATAATGAAAATAATTGGATAGACACCATTCATCATTTAATAGTGTATCATATTGATTGGTTATTCCTGTTGTGGCATAATTTTGAGAAATAAATTGAGGTCTTCAGAAATAAAGTTTTATCGAAAGACAAATAATCAAATACTCTTCCAAAATCCACTTAACAATAAAAGGCTGTCCCTCTGGTGGTGTACTAAACTTTTTTTTTACGCTTCTTTGTTAGAATGATCATCTAAAATATCTTGCGATGTTTCTCTGAATCAAAGTAATTTTCATCTGGCTCATTTTTGCAGAATATTAAGAAGGACCTGGATTACCACCAGAGAGCAGTCTTAACATGTTTGGACAAGGTTCAGCAGGTCATAGAACAAGGAGCTGAGGTTCTTAACAAGGATGAAATGGAACAGCTACAGAAGGACTGTACAGTATTAAGAAAGAGTTATAACAAAACTTCTGAAGAGAGTGAGAAGCTACTTCATCGACTCACTTTATCTCAAGAGGAGTTACAGAAGTTTAATGTAAGGTTACTTTCTTACAACCATATTACATGCATCCTCTTTTTAACTAGAACTGTTCTTGTAGAAGTGTTGCCACTTCTTCATTAAACTATTAACTTCTTAACTGAAAACTCGCAAATAAGTATGACACTTCCATTACTTATGTACAAGTCCATGTATGTATATCACTGGTGTTTTTTCCAGACCTGATTAAATAAATATTTTGTATGTAATTTAAATAGACACAATATAAATTGTTTCAATTTTGTTTGTCAGATGGAACTCCTTACCTTTAAGAAATGGTTGCTTGAAGCTGAAGAGAAGCTAAAAGAACAGGATAAAATCGTAGGGGACTTGAAGAACTTGAAAGAAAATAGTGAACGCTTTAAAGTGAGTAATAATTTCTGTAGGTTCATAACAGAAATTCATTCACTGAAAGGGAAATGTGTTCATCTTAATTATCTTGTGTTTGTTGTTGTTATGTGCACTGTGTCACTGTTATTGTTTAGTTTCTCAAGGTTGAAGCAGTTATCATAACAAATAATTTAAGATAATTACTGAAAAATATTCAGAGGAATAATTACTGATTACTGAATCTGAAATTATCAGAAAATTTCACTTCGCACCCATTTTTTTCAAAGGGTGTCATTCAGCTTAGAAAAATTAAAGGGTAATGGATCAATTCATGGGTGTTACACCTGATAATGATGAAAGTGTGCATGTGAAGTGAAGCAAGAAGAAGATGATTAAATTACGTGTAACTGAACCATCACACGTCCTACCAAACTGATGTGTGTCTACTTGGTTAAATTAAGTGTAACTGAACCATCACACGTCCTACCAAACTGACGTGTGTCTACTTGGTTAAATTAAGTGTAACTGAACCATCACACGTCCTACCAAACTGACGTGTGTCTACTTGGTTAAATTAAGTGTAACTGAACCATCACACATCCTACCAAACTGACGTGTGTCTACTTGGTTAAATTAAGTGTAACTGAACCATCACACGTCCTACCAAATTGACGTGTGTCTACTTGGTTAAATTAAGTGTAACTGAACCATCACACGTCCTACCAAACTGACGTGTGTCTATTTGGTTAAATTACGTGTAACTGAACCATCCCATGTTCTACCAAACTGACGTGTGTCTACTTGGTTAAATTAAGTGTAACTGAACCATCACACATCCTACCAAACTGACGTGTGTCTACTTGGTTAAATTAAGTGTAACTGAACCATCACACGTCCTACCAAACTGACATGTGTCTATTTGGTTAAATTACGTGTAACTGAACCATCCCACATTCTACCAAACTGACGTGTGTCTACTTGGTTAAATTAAGTGTAACTGAACCATCACACGTCCTACCAAACTGACGTGTGTCTACTTGGTTAAATTAAGTGTAACTGAACCATCACACGTCCTACCAAACTGACATGTGTCTACTTGGTTAAATTAAGTGTAACTGAACCATCACACGTCCTACCAAACTGACGTGTGTCTACTTGGTTAAATTAAGTGTAACTGAACCATCACACGTCCTACCAAACTGACGTGTGTCTACTTGGTTAAATTAAGTGTAACTGAACCATCACACGTCCTACCAAACTGATGTGTGTCTACTTCATGCACAAAGTATGACTGAGTTGCAACTTTTGGAACACAGATGGAAACAGGAAAAGTGATGATTTCAATTATTCGTACAACCATGAACAGAGATGCCATTAAGTTATCATTGGTGGTGACTATACAAACATCCGTATGGAACAACCACTTGGAATTTTTTTTGAATTCACAATATAACTGAGGGTAGATGTAGGGAAATGAAAGGGGGTAAAGCAGGGTCATGGAATTAAAAGGTATAATTTTTAAAAAAATGGCCAAGGTCACTGACAGGGGCCTAATCATGTGGTTTGGTGCTTAGTGGTTATAATAAGCATGAGCCTAGTCATGTGAGTTAATGTTCAGTGTTCATACTTGACATAAGTCTGGCCATGTGGTTTGGTGCTCAGTTGCTGCATAAATCAATGTTATAAAAATTATTTCCTGATAAGAAATGTAAAAAGAGTTATAATGAAAAATAATTAAATAAATTATAACTTAAGTCAGTTAATTCAGCCAATGTTTAAATCAGACATTTGTAGAATAGACAGAAGCAAAATATATAATAGTACAGTTTAGCAATAGTGACAGGACCGTTTAAATTAGGCTCAGTGTAATTAAGTCATTCATATTAAAGACCTAAGTAAACTATAGGATGTAGTTGAAAAAAATAAGAAAAAAGACAATGGTCATAATGAACAAGAAAAGTGAAGAAAAGACATACAATGTATGTGTACGTGTTGTTCATAAATATACAATATGTGTGTACATGCTGTTTAAAGATAAACAATATGTGTGTACATGCTGTTTAAAGACATACAATATGTGTGTACATGTTGTTTAAAGTTAAACAATATGTGTGTACATGTTATTTAAAGTTAAACAATATGTGTGTACATGCTGTTTAAAGATATACAATATGTGTGTACATGCTGTTTAAAGTTAAACAATATGTGTGTACATGCTGTTTAAAGATATACAATATGTGTGTACATGCTGTTTAAAGTTAAACAATATGTGTGTACGTGTTGTTTAAAGTTAAACAATATGTGTGTACATGCTGTTTAAAGATATACAATATGTGTGTACATGCTGTTTAAAGATATACAATATGTGTGGACATGCTGTTTAAAGTTAAACAATATGTGTGTGCGTGCTGTTTAAAGTTAAACAATATGTGTGTACGTGCTGTTTAAAGTTAAACAATATGTGTGTACGTGTTGTTTAAAGTTAAACAATATGTGTGTACATGCTGTTTAAAGTTAAACAATATGTGTGTACATGCTGTTTAAAGATATATGTGTGTACATGCTGTTTAAAGTTAAACAATATGTGTGTACATGCTGTTTAAAGATAAACAATATGTGTGTACATGCTGTTTAAAGATATACAATATGTGTGTACATGTTTAAAGTTAAACAATATGTGTGTACATGTTATTTAAAGTTAAACAATATGTGTGTACATGCTGTTTAAAGATATACAATATGTGTGTACATGCTGTTTAAAGTTAAACAATATGTGTGTACATGCTGTTTAAAGATATACAATATGTGTGTACATGCTGTTTAAAGTTAAACAATATGTGTGTACATGCTGTTTAAAGATATATGTGTGTACATGCTGTTTAAAGATATATGTGTGTACATGCTGTTTAAAGTTAAACAATATGTGTGTACATGCTGTTTAAAGATATATGTGTGTACATGCTGTTTAAAGATATATGTGTGTACATGCTGTTTAAAGTTAAACAATATGTGTGTACATGCTGTTTAAAGTTATATGTATGTACATGCTGTATTTATTTTAGTTAATTATACATAGTGTTTCACTGTTGTACACATATTTGTCAAACAAAATGTAATTGTTGCTGTTTTTCTCATGTTATTCTGAATATTGACAATCCTATGTTTTTAAAATTCCAAACACAACATGGCTTTTGATGACAATATTATAAGTTTTGTCTGTTCAGTTTCACTGTTAATGTAGGATTCAAAGTAACCTAAAATCCTAAAAAACATTACAATTCATGTACATTAAACAAATATGCTGATAGATTTATTATATGTTACCATACAAATGGTATTCTTGTACAACAAGCACTGATGAAGCTGCAGTGAAAAATTATTGACTAAAATAAAAAAGACATGTATTATTATTATTCAGAGAATAGAGGTCATACACTTCTTTGTTCTTTACAACCTTTTATCAGTTTGTATCCCCTATAATAAGTCAGTTTTTGTGTCGTTAACAGGAATTTACTAATGACGTTATTGCCCACCAAGCAGATCTTCGTTTCATTACCATGATCGCTCAGAGGTTTATTGATGAATCAAAGGTAAGAAACCCAAAAGATAATAGATATATTCTAGGTAAAAATGAAATAGAAACCCTATAACCTGAGCTCTTTCGAAAGGTCCGCTTAGATTATAGGGTTTCTGTTTCATTTTTATCAAGACGTCTTGGACCTGTGTGTTTTTAGAACATCATGGATATTTTTTAGGGTTAGCATTAAAAGTAACTGATTTAATCTTTGAACACAGTTGTAAAATTTACTGTCATGAATACTATTTAGGTAGAAACAGGAAGTTAAAAATAAAATTACTGTTGCTTGATGTTGTGTAATTTTCTTTCTGTTTTGCAAAATACAAGAAATTCAGAATTTGTTTATTACATCTAAGCATTTTGCCTCTTCAGGAATACCTAAAGACCCTGAATGACATTCGGACCAATCTTCCTCGTCGAAGGGCTCACGTGGAGCCGAAAGAGAGTGAAGTGAAAGCTCAAGTAAGCTTTGTTAGTACCACCTATCAAAATCTCTTGAACCAGGTTAACCGGCTCCGAGATAGGATTACCACTGTGGAAGACAGACAACATCACTACTCTGAAAGCTTGGAAAAAGCCACAAACTGGCTTCTAGAAGTTCAGGCCACATCCAAAAAATTATTGGAGGAGCCAGTAGCAGGAGAACCAAAATTAATTCAAGATCAACTGGACAGAATCAAAAGAGTAAGTCTGGACATCTTGGGTCAGAGTCGGTTTATTGAGAATTTTAAGCAGGCAGGAAAAGCTCTACTGGATACTCTGGAAGGAACTGAAGCCAGTATAGTGGAAAAACAGTCCATTGAAAATACTGTCCAGAAGCTTGAGGATGACCACTGTACCATCAGTAATGACATCAATGAGAAAAGGAATGACCTTCAAACCATTTTGGTTCAGTCCCAGGATATTCAGGATGGACTTGATCGTCTCCTCAAGTGGCTAAATGAAGCTGAGACAACATTCCGTACTCAGAATAAAGCCATCAGTTTGACTCAAGAGAGGCTCGATGATCAGGTATTGAACTAGTTTACAGTATGATTAATACAGTAGAGATGTATGTGAGTTATAATTTACTTCCAAATACAGTGGAACCCCTCTAAAGCAGCCACCTTCAGGGACTGAGACAAACTGGCCTTATTAGAGGGGTGGCCTGATTAGAGGGGTTCCACTGTACATAATTAGGGATTATGTAAACAAAAAAAGGAACTGTGATTGAATGACCGCTTTCAAGGGGTGACCGAATCTGAGGGGTGTCCACTTAGAGGGGTTTCACTGTAAATGTTTTGTATATAAAACAAGTAGATCAGTGTTAGGACCTGAAGCAGTTCAGAAAGTGATGATATGGGATACTCTCTAAATCCATCCTGATCCTGTTACTGGATGTTACACATATATGAACAATTTCAGGACAGCAAGGACTTCTTGGTCCATCTGAACTGTCCCATTCTATTTTTTCTAAACTCCAAAGTAAAACTCTCAAAACCAGCCCTTATTTTTCAAGTATTTATGAAGCCTTCACTTAAACTCCCTTAAATTATCTGCTTCTACTGTTCCAAAAGCCCATCCTATTAAAAAACATAAAGGTGTCCCAGTGGAGATGACTTCTTTCTATCCAAAAATTCTATATATGATCAAAGTGGGGGTGAGCAAAAACCTTTTGTGCTACATAGGATGGTCTAGATGGACTAGTAGGTCCTTAAATGATATAAATGTGTATATATGTGATCCTTATATAATAGAAACGTGTGTATATTGGGTCTTTACATGCTATAAATTTGTATATACTTGGTCCTTACATAATATAAGCATGTGTATATTGGGTATGTCTTTACATGATATAAATATATATATATGTGGTCCTTACATGATTTAAACATGTGCATATTTGGTACTTACATGATATAAACATGTCTGTGTAATTATTACATGATTTAAACCTGTGTGTATATGCAGTCCTTACATGAAATAAAAGTGTGTATATTTGATCCTTACATGATTGAAATGTATGTATATATAGTCATTACATGATATAAGTGTGTATACATACACGTGGTCCTTACATGAAATAAATGTGTATATATACACGTGGTCCTTACATGAAATAAATGTGTATACATACACGTGGTCCTTATGTGATATAAATGTGTATACATACACGTGGTCCTTACATGAAATAAATGTGTATACATACACGTGGTCCTTACATGAAATAAACGTGTATATATACACGTGGTCCTTACATGAAATAAATGTGTATATATGGTCGTGGTACTTACATGAAATAAATGTGTAATATGTGATATAAATATATACATACACGTGGTCCTTACATGAAATAAATGTGTATATATACACGTTCCTTAAAATAAATGTAAATAATTAAACAGTACCTTTTTGTACTTTTTTTTTATTAGGTTCAAGAACATAAAATCTTCCAGACTGATATCAACAGCCAGAGGCCAAGCATTGATGCTATTACTGCTTCAGCTAAAGATTTAAGTAAAGGTTCGAACCAAAGGTTAGCTAAGAAGGTTGAGACTAAGGTGAAAGACATCAATACCCGGTTTGACAAACTAAGTGAAAAATCTCAGAAACGGGGAATTTTGCTTGAAGAGGTAAAACCATAACTTGGTTGTAATTGTCTTTTATGTTCATGGGTTACTGTGATCATCTTCCATGTTCATGGGGAACAGTTCTGAATACTTGAATGAGTCTTAACAGGGCCAAGTTAAAGTCTCTAAGGGCTCCAAGCTAAGACAGAGTCAGCTCTTTATATACATATAAGTCTGTGTATTATAGATTTAGAAATAATATTCTTATGTTGAGTATTCCAAGTTAGACACACAAGAACAGTAGAGTGAGAGCACATTATCCATACATTACGTATTTTGTAAATAACAATCTTGTATTTGACCTGTTTGCTTATAGAAATGAAAACTGTTATCAGCAATCACTGTCACTGACTACTGATAAATATTTTGATAACTCTTTAAAGGGCCACAAACTAAAGCTTGGTTGGGTTCATCAAAAAATTAACCCTAGTCCAACAAACAGTGAAATAAGCCAGATATTTGACCCTCACCTGGCACTGACATGCATGCACAAGTGCTGAAATTTATTTAAATTTGCAGGAGGGAGAAAACAAAAGGATTAGTGAGGTAAAATAACTGCTGAGAAAATGTTTACAATTTAATCTATGATGAATTAACTTACATTTTACCACAAACTTGAGCATATGTTTCACTAGATAATGTTTAATATGTATGTTTATAATGAAAGTGAGTTCTTGACTAATGGATTAGTTAGCCATTTGTGTATATATACTTAGGATCTTAACCAGCTATTAAAGTTTGTATAACAGTGAAAACAGTCACGTTTGGTTGGAGTATGCGCACTGAGATTTTATCTCAATTTTCTCTCTTTCATTTTAGAAATGCTTTTTGTACTTCTGTGCAATATTTGTATGTTAGATTAAAAATAGTAACTTTTAAAGAATGAATATTTTATGTTTCTAGGTGGTAACGTTACTATCAAGATTTGAAGTGATGGTTCTTCATTTTGAGGAATGGATCCATGAAATCACTGAAACACTTGAAAGCAAAGAAATAGTCCATCTTTCTCCTGAAGAATACTGCACTCTAACTGAAGATACTATGAACAAGAGAAATGCTAAAAAGGAGGACTTTGACAAGATGATCAAAACAGGCAAAAGCTTAGTAGCAAAGAGAGATGTGACAGACACTACTCCAAGGAAAGAAAAAGTGAAATTACTGGAGCAGCAGTGGAAGGAACTTGGAGACCTTTTGACTGAGAAGCAACAAGAAGGCAAGACCCGAACCCAGCAGCTGTCTGCATATGAAACTTTAAGATCAAAAGTGCTGGACTGGTTGAATAACATAGAGAGCCGTGTAGAAGAACTAGAGGTTGTTGTAATAGACAAGGACACACTACAGCATCAGGCTGCTGAATTAAAGGTATTTTTATAAGATGATGGCAGCATGTTTTTTAATTTTTACTGCTGTATTTCAAATATAGCAAAATTAATAGGAGATGGTTATGTTTGTTTTTATTTTGCATCAGATCCATATTTCTTTGCCTAGTACCAGATTGGTATCTTGTAACCATAATGTATTATTTACTATATTATTTTGGCAATTTCTATGCTTGTTTATAATTTGTTAAATATTTGCAACATTCTATCATTCTATAAAACTGTCATACCATTTCATTAACTTAAATTTCTTTTCTTGTATATCCAGATATTTATCTAATTTTGAAAATCAATTTTCTGTTGCTTTGTAAATTATATAAATTTTTAGAAGTATGTGTCGTAAAACATCATTAAATATTTTGTGCAGTGGATCCATAAGAAAAGTAAATGAGAGTTTCTGTAACTCATGTGGGTGCTTGAGTTCACCATCAAAACTTGTCATTTTTTATCTTCATTATCAAATGAATATCCTTATATATTTGAAATACCCAACTCATAAACTCAACCATTGCTCCACCCAACTCATAAACTCAACCATTGCTCCACCCAACTCATAAACTCAACCATTGCTCCCAACTCATAAACTCAACCATTGCTCCTGAAAACATGTCGTACGTCCCATATTCATATTTTGTTGAAAACGTTGTATTTAGTTTATTATTAATTGTTATTAGTCACAAGGTGAGGATAACAAGCATTAGGCCATAATAAAATTACTCTTATTGTCAGATGAACTATCAGAGGTTAACATGTAAAGAAGTTTAAATTGTACTACATGCCTGACCAGCAACTGCTAGTAACTAGCTTGTCTTGTAGACAACTCTCCTGGTGTGTAAAAGGTTCAATAATCATTCCAGGAAAAGGGACACATATTTGAGGACAGGCCCAGCATGGACAAGCTCGTTAAGGCATGTGACTCGTAATCCGAGGGTCGCGGGTTTGCATCCCCGTCGCGCAAAACATGCTTGCCCTTTCAGCCGTGGGGCGTTATAATGTGACGGTGAATCCCACTATTTGTTGGTAAAAAAGTAGCCCAAGAGTTGGTGGTGGGTGGTGATGACTAGCTGCCTTCCCTCCAGTCTTATACTGCTAAATTAGGGACGGCTAGCACAGATAGCCCTCAAGTAGCTTTGTGCGAAATTCCAAAACAAACAAACAAACAAAACATGAGTAAAAGAGGGATATAAAATTGTTGATTAACGAGATAAGTTGAGCTTGTTTTAACAAAAACTTGCAAAAGAACTTTAAAGATTACAACATTCATATCATTCACTAGCCTATCTTCAAGGAACACATAGACTACGCACCTACCATAAATAAAGTCAATGTCTTGGGTAACTCGTATGATATCATTCTACACGGAGAACGTGGAGACAGCCCTCGTCGACATACTGGTAGTCCCACAAAAAAAGTAATTTCTTCCACCAGTCCAACTAAAAAATTCCCTGCAAGTGAGTTGATATTTTATTGGATTTTTGGTAAAAATGATAAAATTTATTGATTTATAGATTTTAGCTGTCATTTTAGTTTGTTTTAGAAAGATACTATTGGTAACAAATTCCGTTCATTTCATATGATGGTGTCTTAATTTTGAGTTATTAAAGTGAAAACGTTTTTAGAAAAATAGATTTAAAAGTACCATTATCTTATCAAAAGTTTTCAATGAGAAAACAATTGGTATTTTGTTTAACATTTAATATTTCGATTTCATTGTCATAGGGTCTAATATATTGAGAACAAGAAAAATAATTTAATAATATAAATGTAGTGAGTTAAAATATGTTGTTAATATTTTAAATTACAATAATAGATGGTGAATTATTTATTACACTGTCATTGCTTCTAAGTAGTTCCTTCTAAGCATGTATCTCTATAGTTCGTCTTTGTCAGTTAACTAGAAAATATCCTAATAACTCTGTTGTTTAAATCTAGAAACACGACATTCCCCAGATACTCAATCTCCAACCCATGGAAAGTCTGTATCAATTCAGAGTCCACTATCAAGTATATCTAGTGGATTCAGTAGTCAGCGTAGCTCAGCTGATAATCTAGGTGGAGTGGAGGGTATGTTATATGTATAGAATGTTCACTTACTAGTGGAGGGTATGTTATATGTATAGAATGTTCACTTACTAATGGATGGTATGTTATATGTATAGAATGTTCACTTACTAGTGGAGGGTATGTTATATGTATAGAATGTTCACTTACTAGTGGAGGGTATGTTGTATGTATAGAATGTTCACTTACTAGTGGAGGGTATGTTATATGTATAGAATGTTCACTCACTAGTGGAGGGTATGTTGTATGTATAGAATGATCACTTACTAGTGGAGGGTATGTTATATGTATAGAATGTTCACTCACTAGTGGATGGTATGTTCTATGTATAGAATGTTCACTTACTAGTGGAGGGTATGTTATATGTATAGAATGTTCAATTACTAACCTGGAGTTCATGGTGGGTTCCACCTATAATCCTGAATATCTAACCTGGAGTGGAAAATACTTTATGTGTATTACACTGAATTGCTAATCTTTACTTTATTAACTGGAAGTTGTTATTTTTTCTTTTCCTTCAGTTGATAGTAAAAATTCCTGTGTATCAGCTTATTATCACTGGTAGTATATTAATCATTTCTATCACTGGTACTATATTAATCATTTCTGTCACTGGTAGTACATTAATAATTTCTGTCATTGGTACTATATTGATCATTTCTATCACTGGTACTATATTAGTCATTTCTATCACTGGTACTGTATTAATCATTTCTATCACTGGTACTATATTAATCATTTCTATCATTGGTACTCTATTAATGATTTCTATCACTGGTACTATATTAATGATTTCTATCACTGGTACTATATTAATGATTTCTATCACTGGTACTATATTAATCATTTCTATTACTAATACTATATATTAATCATTTCTATCACTGGTACTATATTAATCACTTCTATCACTGGTACTGTATTAGTCACTTCTATCACTGGTACTATATTAATCATTTTTATCATTGGTACTGTATTAATCTCCCTCTAAACTTTATTTACTGTTATTCCTATCCAGCTGAGGTTACTTGTATGCTGTTCAGTTTGTGGGTGTGAACAACAGCTTGCTGAGGTTACTTGTATGCTGTTCAGTTTGTGGGTGTGAACAACAGCTTGCTGAGGTTACTTGTATGTTGTTCAGTTTGTGGGTGTGAACAACAGCTTGCTGAGGTTACTTGTATGCTGTTCAGTTTGTGGGTGTGAACAACAGCTTGCTGAGGTTACTTGTATGCTGTTCAGTTTGTGGGTGTAAACAACAGCTTGCTGAGGTTACTTGTATGTTGTTCAGTTTGTGGGTGTGAACAACAGCTTGCTGAGGTTACTTTATGTTGTTCAGTTTGTGGGTGTGAACAACAGCTTGCTGAGGTTACTTGTATGTTGTTCAGTTTGTGGGTGTGAACAACAGCTTGCTGAGGTTACTTGTATGCTATTCAGTTTGTGGGTGTGAACAACAGCTTGCTGAGGTTACTTGTATGTTGTTCAGTTTGTGGGTGTGAACAACAGCTTGCTGAGGTTACTTGTATGTTGTTCAGTTTGTGGGTGTGAACAACAGCTTGCTGAGGTTACGTGCATGCTGTTCAGTTTGTGGGTGTGAACAACAACTTGACTAAATATAACTACATTTATTAAAATGGGTAAATGATACCAGTAATTTAACGTTGAGAGCAGAAATCTAGTGGTCAGGGGTGTATAATTACGTGTGTTTTATTAAAACACAAAATCATACTAATAGTGAATGTGAGAGTTTCAAGTGTGATTTTACTTATGTTTTGAACTGTTGTTCTGTAACACAGTTAATGTTTTCTCTTTTGGTTCCTTAATATTGTTTTATTGCCTCAGATCTGACTCCAATTCAACATCAACTTTCTGAAATTAACAATCGCTATAATCTCCTGGGTGTAAAACTGTCTGACCGTGAACAGGAGATTGAAAGCCTAACAGAAGAAGTGAAGTGCCATTTACAGACGCTGAAAACATTAGCAACTTTTGTCAAGGAGAAGGAAGAACAATCACCAAAGGAGTCTTTTCCAGAAAATAAGGAACAGGCCCATAATCAGCTTCATATTCTTAAGGTACTTCTGTTCACTATCTAAAAATATATATTATTTTAAATACAGCTGCAGTCGTTCTGTTATTTAGTAACCCACAAGGAGTTGGGTGGATATCTGCTACAGTATAAATTCTGCACTGAAACTCCAAGACTTCAGTACAGGGTGATGTCGAGGTAAAATGTGTTTGGAAAATCATTCTTCTAGAAACATCCAGAACTTCAAGTTATTTAGGTTATTTCATATCATTGGAATTAAATATACTGTAGAGACCCCAAATGGAAATGTGTTACTTCAGTGGTTATAGTCAGAGTAACACAGTGCCCTTGTGGATGGAATCTGTAAAACAAGTCTTCAGGTCTATTGCACTGTTCAATATTGTCATTTCGTTTTTGTGACACCATCAAAATTTCCTTCACCAATAGTTTAGGTTCTGCTGTACAAAATACTACTGTTACTGCTACTAGATGGTACTGATGTCGCATTGAAAAACATAAGGTATAATTAGTATAACAGAGTAAACCCAAAATTTTGTAAATATAAAGAACCCATAACAACATTTTATGTCACCTGTTAAAAATCTGGTTAATGTAGTAATAATCTCTTGAATATCCCCCCCCCCCACAATGTAGCAATAACCTATATGAAAATCTTCCCAGAATGTAGTAATAAAAAGAAACTTATGAATATCTGCCCACATCATGGGTAATAACTTCTATGAATTCCTTCCCCCACCAGAATGTAGTAATAAATTTTCCCAGTATTATCCTTATGTAATGTCTTATGTTTCAGTTACATACTTTAGATTTATTATTATGTAATGGTTAAGCTCTAGATACTTAGGTTGAGATTAAAATAAGTGATTATAACCAACTGTTACATACTCTAGACAATCCACGAAGAATTTCAAGAGAAGCGACCTGATCTTGACAAACTAAAGATCCAAATTCAAGAACTTCTCAGGAAGAAGTCTGAGGTTCAGGGCTCAGATATTTTCAGAAACCAACTACACAAACTTGGTGAGTGGTCAGTGCCATACCTCATAATGTATTCAGTTTATCTTCCTCTTCTGTATATAAGATCCAGTTTTCATTTCACATGTTTTTCTGTTCATAAGCTACTGATAATAAATGTTCAGACACAATTATAACCTGTGTGTGAAGTTACATTTTAGGATGTGTGTTGCAAGGTCAAATAACCTCTTTCAGGAAATGCAGCTCTTTGGTTACTATATACCTAAAGGTGTATATCATATCTTAAAAGTTATTCAATTCTTTGTATCACTTCCAAAATATATTCTTGTACTGGGTATTTGTTAATTTTGTAATTAATATAAATGTATTGAAAAAGGAATTGTTTAAACAATTCACAGTGTTGTAGTAAAATAATTAAAAATGTTATTCCTTCATGTTTGGCTTGGCTTTTTAACCTTGTTTATACTATGTAACTTACATTTTTCCCTATAAAACTGTTTTAATTTTGGGTGTGAAAGGTGTTTAGTAGGAGTTAAACACTCTTTGGTTATTTCAGCTACAATACTCAACACTTCATGTATTAAAGGTTTACCCTTAACATGGTAAAGATCAACATACAGTTGTAACTTTTGTATGTGCTCTTAGAGTTTACAACTCATTAAGTAAAGAATCTGGGTGTGGGTTTGAAAGTTTGCTAATTTCGTACATAGATCCTGTGACAGTTTTGTTCATTATTGAGTAATAACACATGCTGTTCCTAATTACGTTAGATTTATGATTCATTGCACAAACACTATCTGTAAGATTCACTATTGATTACTTACCCACTGTCCCCCTCACAAGATTTGTCATCAATTACTAACACGCTGGCGCTATTGACAAAACTTGTCATTGCTTACTAACACACTGCTCATACTGACAAGATTTGTCATTGCTTACTAACACACTGCTCATACTGACAAAATTTGTCATTGCTTACTAACACACTGCTCATACTGACAAGATTTGTCATTGCTTACTAACACACTGCTCATACTGACACAATTTGTCATTGCTTACTAACACACTGCTCATACTGACAAGATTTGTCATTGCTTACTAACGCACTGCTCATACTGACAAGATTTGTCATTGCTTACTAACACACTGCTCATACTGACCTGGTTTGTCATTGCTTACTAACACACTGCTCATACTGACACAATTTGTCATTGCTTACTAACACACTGCTCATACTGACAAGATTTGTCATTGCTTACTAACGCACTGCTCATACTGACAAGATTTGTCATTGCTTACTAACACACTGCTCATACTGACACAATTTGTCATTGCTTACTAACGCACTGCTCATACTGACAAGATTTGTCATTGCTTACTAACACACTGCTCATACTGACACAATTTGTCATTGCTTACTAACACACTGCTCATACTGACAAGATTTGTCATTGCTTACTAACGCACTGCTCATACTGACAAGATTTGTCATTGCTTACTAACGCACTGCTCATACTGACAAGATTTGTCATTGCTTACTAACACACTGCTCATACTGACACAATTTGTCATTGCTTACTAACACACTGCTCATACTGACAAGTTGTCATTGCTTACTAACGCACTGCTCATACTGACAAGTTGTCATTGCTTACTAACACACTGCTCATACTGACAAGTTTGTCATTGCTTACTAACGCACTGCTCATACTGACAAGTTTGTCATTGCTTACTAACACACTGCTCATACTGACACAATTTGTCATTGCTTACTAACACACTGCTCATACTGACAAGTTTGTCATTTGCTTACTAACGCACTGCTCATACTGACAAGTTTGTCATTGCTTACTAACACACTGCTCATACTGACAAGTTGTCATTGCTTACTAACACACTGCTCATACTGACAAGATTTGTTATTGCTTACTAACACACTGCTCATACTGACAAAATTTGTCATTGCTTACTAACACACTGCTCATACTGACAAGATTTGTCATTGCTTACTAACGCACTGCTCATACTGATGAGATTTGTCATTGCTTACTAACACACTGCTCATACTGACAAGATTTGTCATTGCTTACTAACGCACTGCTCATACTGACAAGATTTGTCATCAGTTACTGACACACTGCTCATACTGACAATATTTGTCATTGCTTACTAACACACTGCCACTACTGACAAGATTTGTCATCAGTTACTGACACACTGCTCATACTGACAAGATTTGTCATTGCTTTCAAACACACTGCTCATACTGACAAGATTTGTCATTGCTTACTAACGCACTGCCACTACTGACAAGATTTGTCATCAGTTACTGACACACTGCTCATACTGACAAAATTTGTCATTGCTTACTAACACACTGCTCATACTGACAAGATTTGTCATTGCTTACTAACGCACTGCTCATACTGACAAGATTTGTCATTGCTTACTAACACACTGCTCAAACTGACAAGATTTGTCACCAGTTACTGACACACTGTCCTTATTCAATATATATTACTGACACACTATTATTAATCATGGATAAGCATATGGGTGTAGAATAACTGAAATCACAACTTTGGTTGTAGTTTTTCTAGTTGTTAGTATTATGTATGTTGCTTTTTGTTTCTCACATGCCAAAGTATATGTACCACATGATACTTAATGGATGTATTACTACATCCTACCAGTGTTCATGTGGTACTTTATGGATGCATTACTTCATTGTACTCATGTTGACACAGTGTCTTGTGGATGTATTACTTCGTTGTACTCATGTTCACACAGTGTCTTGTGGATGTATTACTTCATTGTACTCGTGTTCACACGGTGTCTTGTGGATGTATTACTTCTTGTACTCGTGTTCACACAGTGTCTTGTGGATGTATTACTTCTTGTACTCGTGTTCACACAGTGTCTTGTGGATGCATTACTTCATTTAACTCATGTTCACACAGTGTCTTGTGGATGTATTACTTCATTTAACTCATGTTCACACAGTGTCTTGTGGATGTATTACTTCATTGTACTCGTGTTCACACGGTGTCTTGTGGATTTATTACTTCATTGTACTCATGTTTACAGTGCTTTGTGGATGTATTACTTTGTCATACTCATGTTCACAGTGCCTTGTGGATGTATTACTTTGTCATACTCATGTTCATGCAGTTCCTTATGGATGTATTACTTTGTCATACTCATGTTCATGCAGTGCTTTGTGGATGTATTACTTTGTCATACTCATGTTCATGCAGTGCCTTGTGGATGTATTACTTTGTCATACTCATGTTCATGCAGTTCCTTATAGATGTATTACTTTGTCATACTCATGTTCATGCAGTTCCTTGTGGATGTATTACTTTGTCATACTCATGTTCATGCAGTTCCTTATGGATGTATTACTTTGTCATACTCATGTTCATGCATTGCCTTGTGGATGTATTACTTTGTCATACTCATGTTCACAGTGCCTTGTGGATGTATTACTTTGTCATACTCATGTTCATGCAGTGCTTTGTGGATGTATTACTTTGTCATACTCATGTTCATGCAGTGCTTTGTGGATGTATTACTTTGTCATACTCATGTTCATGCAGTTCCTTATGGATGTATTACTTTGTCATACTCATGTTCATGCATTGCCTTGTGGATGTATTACTTTGTCATACTCATGTTCACAGTGCCTTGTGGATGTATTACTTTGTCATACTCATGTTCATGCAGTGCTTTGTGGATGTATTACTTTGTCATACTCATGTTCATGCAGTGCTTTGTGGATGTATTACTTTGTCATACTCATGTTCACAGTGCGTTGTGGATGTATTACTTTGTCATACTCATGTTCATGCAGTTCCTTATGGATGTATTACTTTGTCATACTCATGTTCATGCAGTGCCTTGTGGATGTATTACTTTTTCATACTCATGTTCATGCAGTGCCTTGTGGATGTATTACTTTGTCATACTCATCTTCATGCAGTTCCTTGTGGATGTATTTCTTTGTCATACTCATGTTCATGCAGTGCCTTGTGGATGTATTACTTTTTCATACTCATGTTCATGCAGTGCCTTGTGGATGTATTAATTTGTCATACTCATGTTCATGCAGTTCCTTATGGATGTATTACTTTGTCATACTCATGTTCATGCAGTTCCTTATGAATGTATTACTTTGTCATACTCATGTTCACAGTGCCTTGTGGATGTATTACTTTGTCATACTCATGTTCACAGTGCTTTGTGGATGTATTACTTTGTCATACTCATGTTCATGCAGTTCCTTATGGATGTATTACTTTGTCATACTCATGTTCATGCAGTGCTTTGTGGATGTATTACTTTGTCATACTCATGTTCACAGTGCCTTGTGGATGTATTACTTTGTCATACTCATGTTCATGCAGTTCCTTATGGATGTATTACTTTGTCATACTCATGTTCATGCAGTTCCTTATGGATGTATTACTTTGTCATACTCATGTTCATGCAGTGCCTTGTGGATGTATTACTTTTTCATACTCATGTTCATGCAGTGCCTTGTGGATGTATTACTTTGTCATACTCATCTTCATGCAGTTCCTTGTGGATGTATTTCTTTGTCATACTCATGTTCATGCAGTGCCTTGTGGATGTATTACTTTTTCATACTCATGTTCATGCAGTGCCTTGTGGATGTATTAATTTGTCATACTCATGTTCATGCAGTTCCTTATGGATGTATTACTTTGTCATACTCATGTTCATGCAGTTCCTTATGGATGTATTACTTTGTCATACTCATGTTCACAGTGCTTTGTGGATGTATTACTTTGTCATACTCATGTTCATGCAGTTCCTTATGGATGTATTACTTTGTCATACTCATGTTCATGCAGTGCTTTGTGGATGTATTACTTTGTCATACTCATGTTCACAGTGCCTTGTGGATGTATTACTTTGTCATACTCATGTTCATGCAGTTCCTTATGGATGTATTACTTTGTCATACTCATGTTCATGCAGTTCCTTATGGATGTATTACTTTGTCATACTCATGTTCATGCAGTGCCTGGTGGATGTATTACTTTGTCATACTCATGTTCATGCAGTTCCTTATGGATGTATTACTTTGTCATACTCATGTTCATGCAGTGCCTTGTGGATGTATTACTTTGTCATACTCATGTTCATGCAGTTCCTTATGGATGTATTACTTTGTCATACTCATGTTCATGCAGTGCCTTGTGGATGTATTACTTTTTCATACTCATGTTCATGCAGTGCCTTGTGGATGTATTACTTTGTCATACTCATGTTCATGCAGTTCCTTGTGGATGTATTACTTTGTCATACTCATGTTCATGCAGTGCCTTGTGGATGTATTACTTTTTCATACTCATGTTCATGCAGTGCCTTGTGGATGTATTACTTTGTCATACTCATGTTCATGCAGTTCCTTATGGATGTATTACTTTGTCATACTCATGTTCATGCAGTTCCTTATGGATGTATTACTTTGTCATACTCATGTTCACAGTGCTTTGTGGATGTATTACTTTGTCATACTCATGTTCATGCAGTTCCTTATGGATGTATTACTTTGTCATACTCATGTTCATGCAGTTTTTTATGGATGTATTACTTTGTCATACTCATGTTCACAGTGCCTTGTGGATGTATTACTTTGTCATACTCATGTTCATGCAGTGCCTTGTGGATGTATTACTTTGTCATACTCATGTTCATGCAGTTCCTTATGGATGTATTACTTTGTCATACTCATGTTCATGCAGTTCCTTATGGATGTATTACTTTGTCATACTCATGTTCATGCAGTTTCTTATGGATGTATTACTTTGTCATACTCATGTTCATGCAGTGACTTGTGGATGTATTACTTTGTCATACTCATGTTCATGCAGTGCCTTGTGGATGTATTACTTTGTCATACTCATGTTCATGCAGTTCCTTATGGATGTATTACTTTGTCATACTCATGTTCATGCAGTGCCTTGTGGATGTATTACTTTGTCATACTCATGTTCATGCAGTGCCTTGTGGATGTATTACTTTGTCATACTCATGTTCATGCAGTTCCTTATGGATGTATTACTTTGTCATCCTCATGTTGATGCAGTGCCTTATGGATGTATTACTTTGTCATACTCATGCAGTTTCTTATGGATGTATTACTTTGTCATACTCATGTTCATGCAGTGCCTTGTGGATGTATTACTTTGTCATACTCATGTTCATGCAGTGCTTTGTGGATGTATTACTTTGTCATACTCATGTTCACAGTGCCTTGTGGATGTATTACTTTGTCATACTCATGTTCATGCAGTTCCTTATGGATGTATTACTTTGTCATACTCATGTTCATGCAGTGCCTTATGGATGTATTACTTTGTCATACTCATGCAGTTTCTTATGGATGTATTACTTTGTCATACTCATGTTCATGTAGTGCCTTGTGGATGTATTACTTTGTCATACTCATGTTCATGCAGTGCCTTGTGGATGTATTACTTTGTCATACTCATGTTCATGCAGTGCCTTGTGGATGTATTACTTTGTCATACTCATGTTCATGCAGTGCTTTGTGGATGTATTACTTTGTCATACTCATATTCACAGTGCTTTGTGGATGTATTACTTTGTCATACTCATGTTCACAGTGCTTTGTGGATGTATTACTTTGTCATACTCATATTCACAGTGCTTTGTGGATGTATTACTTTGTCATACTCATGTTCACAGTGCTTTGTGGATGTATTATATTGTCATACTCATGTTCATGTAGTGCCTTGTGGATGTATTACTTTGTCATACTCATGTTCATGCAGTGCCTTGTGGATGTATTATATTGTCATACTCATGTTCATGCAGTGCCTTGTGGATGTATTACTTTGTCATACTCGTGTTCATGCAGTGCTTTGTGGATGTATTACTTTGTCATACTCATATTCACAGTGCTTTGTGGATGTATTACTTTGTCATACTCATGTTCACAGTGCTTTGTGGATGTATTATATTGTCATACTCATGTTCACAGTGCCTTGTGGATGTATTACTTTGTCATACTCATGTTCACAGTGCCTTGTGGATGTATTACTTTGTCATACTCATGTATGACAGGTCAAATATCTTAAAAGAAGTTTTAGTGACATTGGTTTATTGAATGTTTGTGTTTATAGTGACCCACTGGGCAGAGCTGGTAAAGACCTTTAAAGAGCAACTAGATGTACTTCAGTGGTTCAAGGACTTTCAAGAGACTCGTGACTTACTGACCAGCTGGCTTATTCAGAAAGAGAAGATGTTGCAAGTGCTAGGACCAATTGCTTCAGTGCCTCAGATGGTCACTTCCCAGATGCAACAAGTCCAGGTACTAAGACAGTATTTTTTTCTTCCTTCTATCAGTATCAACTAATATGAACTGTATAATCTGTCCATTACTTGTTATAGATCATGAGAAGTGATGTTCTGTAGGAAGAACAAACATGCCCAACCTAATGAGTTCTTTTGAGATTTGTTGATTGGCCATTACTTTTGAAATATTAGTTAAATTGCCTTATTTACTTGTAAATTTTAAATCACTTATAGCTTTATGAACAGTATCATGAAGTAATGGCATTTTTCTATGTGTCTGTGGTACATTCATCATTATTAGAAATTTAAAATCTCTCTTCATGAAACATCTTTTTGTTAAATGTGAGTAATCTTTTCTGAATGTGAATCTTCAGTCATGTTATAATTGTTCTGTTGTTAGATATTTTCCAGGAGTTAGGTTTGTCATGTTTTTAATTAAGTATTTCTGTTCTACTAGATCATGATAGAAGAATTCAAATCACAGCAACCCCTCCTAGATCGTTTAGTCACTTCTGGTGAAGCAGTCATTACTACTCTCAGCCCTTCTTCCCCTGCCAGCATTACAGCTCGTAACCAAACGGATGCTATCCACAAACTATGGAAGGAACTTATGAGCCAACTTTCTGAACGTGAGAAGAGCTTAAATGCTGCCTGTGGGATCACCAAAGAATTTCATGATGGTTTTATGAAACTACATGACAGTATACAGCTGATATCTGATAACTGTGACCAGCTATTCGAAGATCCTGTCAATGTAGAGGAGCATCTGAACAAACTAACTGTAAGATTGTGGAACTTTAGTTGTATTTTGTATGAAACAAAACAAACACAAACCTTATCCATTATCTTGACCAAGTTGTAATCTCTGTAATAAACACTCTATTTGTATTGTAAGTTCCTGTATGATTGTCAGAAGCTAATAATTCCAGATCCATATTTTATGAGGAAAAAAACTGATGTAAATTTGACCCAAGAAATATATGTTATATTTTGTATAAATTTTCTGGAACATTATATCAGGTATTGTACCTTGGTTGTAATTTATAAAATATTGGGCTACAAATGTAGTGTAAATGGAACATTTATCTAAAAGAAGACATACATTATCCAATACAATTTATGGCTTTAGAGAATTGCTTATTATTTCATTAAGTTATTTTTTATATTAAATATGTCTACAGTCTGATGTAATTTGAAAACAAAACACACTTAGTTGTAATTTCAATAGTTTATTTTTCACATTAAATATGGACACTATATGATAACGTATTTACTTTTTCAGGATTGGGAAGAACAGTTGGAAAGTCAGCGTCCTCGTTTAGCAGCAGTAGAAAGTATGTGTGAACACCTTTGTGAACTGTTGAGTGATTCAACCTCCAAGACTGAGATCAGTAACAAACTGATAATGCTCCAGAAACAGTACACTGTTCTAACTAAGAAGATTGGTAAGCCTAAACTTTAAGCCTCTTCCTTAGCTGTTTGTGAGATTTGATATCTGGTTAGACCAGAAGGAAGACATAGCAAGTAAAGTACAACATTGGACAAAACCATGCATGTGTATCTGTATACATATATATATATAAATGAGCACTTTATGGTTCCATATGTCTTGTTTCTCTATACAAAGGTTACTATCAAATAAATAGTTTATTCATAGTTAGTAGTAAATTCATAAAACTATCTTTCTTTATTTAAGTGTCATGGCGTTTTGTGAGAAAAGTCATTAGGGTTATGGAACACTGTTTATCCCTATCTAGCAAGAGTAATTTTGTTCACCATCTTTTGACTAATATACTCACATAGTAATAATTGAATGGCATTAGAGTATGTTAGGATAAATTCACTTAGGCCTAACATGTTGCTTATCCTTTGATAGATTGTTTAGGCAGAGTATTCATGGTGAATCTTTGTAGAATGGATGGCAACTGCCTATTTTGGAGACAAGTGTAGAGGACTATGTTTCAAAAGTCTTCCACCTTTCGTCTTTCCTGAAGAGGAAAAGCAGAAGACTTTCTAAGCATAGTCCTCTACACTTGTGTCCCCACAAAAGGCAGTTGCCATCCATTCTACAAAGTTTCATCATGTTGCTTATCATATTGCAATCTGAAGTTGATCTGGCTTCTTTAAACACAACCTTTCAAATAAATCTGTCATTATAGAGATTATTGATTTGAGTAATTTCATTCAACATTTGAAAGTTGCTAGGCCTTGCTTACGAGTTTTAATTTCATGATGCTCTCAAAGTATGTTAAATTTTTATAAAATCCAAAGAAATATTTTGTGTCACTTTAAATTTATTTATTATAATTTTAATATGAAGGAATAATTAACTTTCTGTTGCAATTAAACAATTTACTTCTCAGATTGTATCCAGTTAAGTAAGGCTCTTTTATACTGCAAAGGTAAAAACTTACAGTGAATTATTCTGACCAGTGAACACCAACACTTTTAACACCAACAACAACAACAAAAGGTTAAAGCACACTTTATCATTAATTTTGTTTCCATAGTCAGAATATTAAAATATTTTAAACATTATAGATAACAAAAAGGCAGAATTAGAGTCTTCTCAGAAGGAAGACCAAGACTTTATCCTTTCCATTGAAACCATCGAAACATGGCTGAATAAGATGCAAGACTGGTTATCGAAACCTTTCACCATTTCTGCTGACCATACAACCCTGATGAAGCAGGTTAAGGATCGTGAAGTAAGTTAAGAAAAATCCAACCAGAAATATTTTCCTAATATATTTAATGGAAGTAAGTTATTTCCAAGCTGCATGGCATTAGAAAACAAGTTTTTAAATTATTGTCTTAATTGTATGGCGTGTATGACATAAAAGTTAGAGATTATGGCCCCTTCTTATGTAGTAAAGCACTACCCATTTTTAAGGATTAATTTATGGTCCCCTGTAAGGTATAAAGTATAACCCTATTTTAGTGAAAGATCTCAGTAAGACTGGAAATGCTTCATTCTTAAATGATTCAGCTTATTACAAAGAATATCATAATTGTAAACTGGTTTTTCACCTTAAGAACTCAATCAACATTAGTGAATTATGAAACATTACTTTGTATAATATACAAGTTTATGAAACAGCATGATAAGTGTAATGAAGCAGCAGAATTAGTTTGAAAATTAAATACTTTTAAAAATGCTGGTGATGTTATCATGAAATTCTTGCCTCAAATCAACTATGTCTCACAGGTTTGTAAATTAACCTTCAACTATGTCTCACAGGTTTGTAAGTTTCCTTATCAACCTCGTATTTAATAAAAGCTAATTTTTTCATCGTATTATGGTTTTATTATTACGTGTTTAACCGTACGTCATTTCTTGTTAACTATAGTTTATACTGTATTTATTTTTAAGTAGTTTGTTCTCAGATGAATTTTGATTTCCACCCATAACATTTGTGATGTTTACCTTTATTAGCCAATACACAAAGATATTTTAGACAAAGAACATGAAATCTACATTCTTCTGAGTAAAGGGAATGCAATTGTTAATGAGGTTAAACACAGGACTGGACCTATCCAGCTGAAGGAAAAATTAGACACCATCAAAACTCAGTGGGACACAGTTCGCAAAGAAACCACAGACAGGTAGTTTGTTCTTTTATGTTTTAACTTGACATAAATATTTGATTTAACTGTAAAGCTTTCCATGTATTTCTTGAAAATTGGCTTGTGATGTTTTATCTTTACTGTTTAATTAATGCTACATGTATGTTTTTGGTACATATATAATTAAAGTAATGAAAATATTAAATATACAGCAACGCCCTCTTTTGTTTTGTTCTTCTTTCAGACAAAACAGATTACTTAGATGTACTGACACAAGTCCAAAGCTTCATTCAGCACTAACAGACTTTCTGCCTTGGCTTGAGCAGAGTGAAGAGAAGCTAGCGAGGTTCCATCCAGTCACCTTCCAGAAGACAGAGCTTGAAAAACAAACCAAGGATATTCAGGTACTTTGGTGTGACGTAATTATTTTTTAAAACAATCTTTTAATTCTTGTGCTATTTGTTAATTAATTAATTAATAAGTTGGACATAAGTGGAGAAAGAGTGGAAAGGCAACTGTATAAACACACCTGTTTCTAGTAGGATTATTAAACAACAGTTCGAATTTGTAGTAATATCTAGGGGGACTGAACAAAACATTACAGGGTCTTCATCCTATATCTTTTTACTAGACATACAATAGTGAGGTGATAGCCAGCTTTCACAGTAAGGTCTTTCTTGACTGTAGAAGATTGGGATAGCTTTAGCCTCAGCAAGCTACAGCTAATATGATAGCGTGAAATGTTACTATTACAGGTGTTCAAGAATGAGTTATCAAGCCACAGCCACGACTTTGAGAATATCTGTAACTTTGGTGAGATGTTGTTAGATGAAACAGATATTGACCAAGAAGATATCAAACAGAAGCTGGTGGATCTTAAGTGTCGTTGGAATCAGGTCAATCAAGGTATGTTAAGTTCTCACTGTAACAAAGAGTTGTATGTCTACCACATACAACACATGTTTAATAATCAAAACAGATATTTGTTAATTTGGGTATTCCACAGGTGCAGATGAATTACTATGAAACAGTTTTTATGATAATGTTGCAATAGTTACCATTCAATTTAAAAACCAGTGAAATTTTATATATGTGTAAAAATGGCTGGTATGGGTAGAGAAAGCTCCACGTAGAGGAACGCACGACGTTTTAACCTTTTTCAGTCATCATAAGGTCGAAATGCTGTTCGCTCCTCTACATAGAGCTTTCTCTACCCATACCAGCCATTTTACCAGATATATATTTTTTATACAAGTGGGTTTTTTCGTCATCACAGTGAAGTTTGAGTTCCTACTGCATGTATAACAAGCGTATGTTTGGCTAATTACACTTTGTAACAAAATTTTTACTTTTTCTTGTTCCTTGGCACAGAGTTTCGTTTCCTGGTTGCTTATGCCTAAAGTAAATGGAAAACACCTATTTTTCTCTTTAAACTTTGCTTTTTTGACCTACGAGCATATAATGAAAACATAATGGGCGACTATATTTGGGAGCTGATAAGTGAAAGTGATTTGCATCAGTTGCAAATCTCAAAACACTACTTCCTAAACATTTTTGTATAACTTTAGTATAAATACACGTAGATCTTGATTCATATGTTGTTTTATTCAGACCTTATGTAAATGAAAATGTGCAAATTTGCCTGTTTTTTATATAGAAAATAGGTTAATTTCTAAATTTCATTATCCAGGTCACAAAAGCAAAGTTTGAAGGGAATAATGGCCATTTTCTGTACTTTTACAACATAAGCAATAAAGAAATAACACATACTATCCAGGAACAAAATTTGTGTTATATAGTGTTATGACATAAACTTCCTAATCTTGGTTAATATTCTTATCTTTTCCAAATTCAGAGTAGTGGCTTCTATTCTAAACCCTGAATTACTGATTAGGATCATTCAAATGGACACCCACTGATGTTTTTATAACCTGTTTACATACACAGTTATTTATGTATTTGTAACTTTGTTGGGTACAGAGTATGTGCTCTGTACACATGCACAAATTTAAACAAAAATGACATCAATAAATAAATTAATGTTACTGTTTACTGCTGTGGTTTCAACTGTATTTTACATAGAAAATGAGTGATTTTCTCTATTTTATTTGGTAGGTTTTCTGAGCATTGTAACTAGCAAAAATATAACATTACATGTCCTGCCGTTTACAATGTGTGACAGTAATGTGAAGTTAATTTTTTTATTAGTTGTGAAAATAAGCGATACCTTAAACATGAGAAACTATTTATTTACCTTTTTCTCTTTACAAAACAAAAAGATACTGTATTAATGTTAATTGGTTTCATAGCAGTTGTTGATACATTTCTAAGTTTAAAATGGGGTTATGTTAAATAAAACACTTTTTTTATATCAAGTGATGTTTGGCCTGCTAGCATTGAATGTATATCTTATGAAGAAGTGTGGTTCTCTCAAACAGGTGTGCTAGAAAGATCTCACACTGTGGATAATGTGTCTCGGCTGTTGACAACATTCCTTGACAAGACTCGCAACGTACAACACACTCTTCAACAACTTGAAGAAAAGTTGATTTCACTGGATGGTCTTACAAATATTGTTATATTAGACAGACTGAAGGTTTGTAACACTAAATTAAACAACACTAAGGTGTGATGTAAGAGATAACACTTGAAACTGTGTTGTGTAATAAATACACTTCAAGTTATGTCATAATGTTTAAGACAATACTTGAGGATATATCATAAAGTATAAGACAACACTTCAAGGTGTGTTGTAAAGTGTGTATGTAAAAAGGGTATATCATTTTTATCATTTTACCATATTCTGTTGCTGCTGATGATAGATCTAAGACTGGAACACTAGAAGTCAGTCACATTCAAGTAACCAGTATTTTGATTTTAATTTACATAAAGAAAATGTACATGTGTATAACTGTCAGTTGGAAGTATGAATAAAATTTTAAAGAAAATTAATTTATTTTATATATTTGTGTTTCAACTTTTATAGTTGTTATGACTATAATGCATATAAGGCTAGTCTTTAATCAAACTAAGATTTTGAGTTATAATTCCAGTACTTGTACTATCAATGTACGAAGGAGAACTTTTGAGTATTTGTAGAAAATCTAATCAGTAAATTTTTGGGAATTTTGAAATGAGTATTAATCATGAGTAGTAAGAACATATTGAAGTGGGTTTAGTGCAATATATATATGTACTCTCTCTCACACATCTTACTATTATAAGAACCCATCAAATATCACTGGAAACCAAACCCAAATTTGAGTCCTCAAATATGTATTTTCAACTTCGATGCTCATAAACAGTCATCAGAAAAATAAAGGACTTTGGGAAACCAAAGTGTATTGTGAGAAATGTTTTCTTTACCTAAACAGTTTTTCTCCCAGCATTTTTCCTTGTCCCAGAATTCATTTATCACAGCTGTTTTATAATAGTATCAGTTTTGTCACTGCAGTAATCCTCTCAAAACCACGTTTCTTTTAAATACTTTGTCATTGTTCATAACAAACAACAAATTAATTAATTTTACTAGGTGCTAAATAAATCGTTGGTATAAGAAATCCACCGTTGACAGGCATTTTTAGAGTAGAAAAAGTGTTGAAACTTAGATGCTGTTTACATCTATGTCAGAGATAGAATTCTACTAAAATTAAAACAGGAAATCAAAAGAGTAATTATCATAGAAGAAGTGGAATCAGGCTCATGTAACTTGTGAACTTTGAAGAAATAAAGCAGGACTGACTGACCAGCTGACACGTGGCTTTTATTATTATGATTAACTGGACTAGATTAAGTTAAAACATCATATTCTCTGGATTTTTTATGAACTTTTCTGCAATGTTAAGTTTTTTAGTGGATTTTTAGCCAAACGAACAAAAATACATTTTCTTTTTAAGGTAGATTTAACATGTCTTAAGCAAAGGAAAATATACAAAAAAGTTAACAGTGTATTTTCAGGATGCTTGAGAGAACGTTTCTGTTATTCATTTGGTTTGGAGCTGAAAAGATGTGTATTTTGTTGTACTCAAAAGCAGATAATGTGTTCTAATGTAAAAGCATTGCTCATCTGCATCGTGTAAAAATACTGTTGAGATTGTTTCCTGCTATTGTCTTACAAAAACTAAGTTTAAAAGATATTGGATTGTTTTTAAAATGCTCGTTTCTGCTACATGTAGGTACTGTTAGAAGAAGCTACTGGCCTAACTCAACAGTTTGACCTGGTCAGAGAATCTGTTGACCAATTGACATCAAATGCCAGCTTAGATTCTGATGCTTCTCACATTAAACAAGAAGTGCTGACTTTAGAAAGTCGTCACAAACAACTAATTCAGACCATAGAAAAGAAACGCACAGAAGTGGAGTTCATCTTGAAAGTCCTTTCTGATTTCACAGTTAGTAATTGTAATGTTTGATGTTTCATTATCTCAGCATTTCATCTTTCCCCAGTGTTATGATCCAGTTGAATTTTGTAAAACACAGCTAGCTTATAATATTGTAAACTACTTGAGGAAAATTCTGTAACACTCACAAAATATTATTACATTTTGGTGAAATAAAAAGCCTTTAACAAACTTTACAGAATTTTTAAAAATCTGTTTTTTATGTTTTTTCCATAATCAGTAGGTTATAGGGAGTTAGATTACCACATTTTCAGATTTGTTTGTGATACATGTCTGGTGTTGAATTAGGCTGTAGTACCTCCATTAGATTAAACATTTCTCTGATCTCTCCAGATGAAGGAGAAGGAAGTACAGCAGGACATGAAATCTTTAGAAGAAACATTAGACAACATGACTCCAGCTGCTCGAGTCATCACTGTCGTAGAAACTCAAATTGTAGAAATGAAGGTAAGAAGAATGTTCTATGTTCTGTGTGAAGGTAAGGCACATATTCCTTTAATGTTTATATACAATTAGTACAAACCGTATCAACTTCCTGTGTATGTATACTTTTATATATTCTACCTCATATCCTCTAGTGGCTCAGCAGTAAGCACGAGGATTTAAAGTGGTAAAGTTTAGGATTTGATCCCAGTAGTGCACGTAGTCTGTTTGTAGCTTTCTATTTAAACAAGCCCATTAATGGTTGAATTATATTAGTCATTATGTATTTATTAGTTAAGTAGAAAAAACTATATATGGTATTCTTCTGTAATTATTTATTAAATCTATGTTGAGGGTAAGGTGTCGAGAAGCCATCAGATAATGTGCACTCTCTATTTGGTTTATTTTCATGAGAATTTATTTAGTTCTATACTCTAATTCATGTCAATATATTCGTGTGACAGTCATGTTAAATACAAACCAAAAACTACAGAACCTTAATGCATTGAGGCTTCTGATGTACTGGAAAGACGTTATGTAAGGTATTTTTAACATTATATAATGTTTATAATTTTCTGGTACTTACAGGACTTTATGGGACAACTGGATAAGGTAAAAAGTTGTATTGAAGATGTTTCTAAACACGGAGAAGATATGATTGACCAGGGTTATACCACAGATGTGACATCATGTAGAGAAAAGGTTAGTTATGAAAAAAGTGCAGTCTTGCTGTAGCTTGTTTTGGTTTATATATACAAATTATATTTCACACTCAAAATCAGGTAAAGTTCTTTTGATTATCTTCAGTTTCATGTTCTCAGATGAGGGTGTTCAAAAATCTTTACCTGATATAGTATATTTTGTTTTTTTCTATCTAAAGTGAATTGTTTTACTCACTAAAGAAACAGTTGCTGCATACAGATAAACTTCCAAAACACTTCCAGGCAGAGAATTTGGAGCTCTGAGTACATATATAAATTACATCAAATGAACTTTCTTATCCAACAGTTCATAAGTCTTCATGTAGTTATAATTGTAACAGTTTATGTACCTGGGCTAGTAACATTTGTACTGTGTAAAACTGATATATGTGTGTAGTCATTTTATTGGTTTTTCAAATATTACAAATTGTCTCTTATTACCAAGAAAACATAAGTATTACAGTAATAGATTTGTTTCTTTTGGTGGAGAAACAACATCTGGTAAAAAAGTATATTTTGTTTTTTAATAAATAATAAACTCTAGTGAATAAAAGAAAGTATTATTTGACAAGTTGTTAATCCAGTTTGACAACTTACTGAACACTGTTCTTGTACTGCTTTTCTTCTAGGTGAGCAACCTTCGACAGCAGTGTATCCACGCCAGCTAAAAGAATCAAGGTTCGGTACTCAGTATTGGAGAGCACTCTTGTCACGTTAAAATACTTCTACGAAGTCTACAGTACTACGATCACTGAGCTTGAAAAGATTATTGAAGAGGAAAAGAATTTCCAGGCTATAAGTGGGGGAGTGGAGACAATAAGGTTGCTACAGGAAGAACTTAAGGTTTGACGAGTTTCTATTTTCTTATTCTTTGATCATTAAATATATTTTTCTTTCTCAGTGTTTCTTGAAATGTCGATGTAGTTTCAGTGTTTTATTACACAGCAAAGATCATTAATATTTTAAAAACCACTAAATTCATTATTTAGAACTAAAAGAAGTCATTGTTTTATTATGTGCAATAAAGTGAACAAACCATTTAGTAACAAATATTACGTCATTGTTGTGTGTCGTTAACTTGTAAACAATAAAGTGAACAAACCATTTAGTAACAAATATTCCATCATTGTTGTGTGTCGTTAACTTGTAAACAATAAAGTGAACAAACCATTTAGTAACAAATATTCCATCATTGTTGTGTGTCGTTAACTTGTAAACAATAAAGTTAACAAACCATTTAGTAACAAATATTCCATTATAGTTGTGTGTCGTTAACTTGTAAACAATAAAGTGAACAAACCATTTAGTAACAAATATTCCATCATAGTTGTGTGTCGTTAACTTGTAAACAATAAAGTGAACAAACCATTTAGTAACAAATATTCCATCATAGTTGTGTCGTTAACTTGTAAACAATAAAGTGAACAAACCATTTAGTAACAAATATTCCATCATAGTTGTGTGTCGTTAACTTGTAAACAATAAAGTGAACAAACCATTTAGTAACAAATATTTCATCATAGTTGTGTGTTGTTAACTTGTAAACAATAAAGTGAACAAACCATTTAGTAACAAATATTCCATCATAGTTGTGTGTCGTTAACTTGTAAACAATAAAGTGAACAAACCATTTAGTAACAAATATTCCATCATAGTTGTGTGTCGTTAACTTGTAAACAATAAAGTTAACAAACCATTTAGTAACAAATATTCCATCATAGTTGTGTGTCGTTAACTTGTAAACAATAAAGTTAACAAACCATTTAGTAACAAATATTCCATCATAGTTGTGTGTCGTTAACTTGTAAACAATAAAGTTAACAAACCATTTAGTAACAAATATTCCATCATAGTTGTGTGTCGTTAACTTGTAAACAATAAAGTTAACAAACCATTTTGTAACAAATATTCCATCATAGTTGTGTGTCGTTAACTTGTAAACAATAAAGTGAACAAACCATTTAGTAACAAATATTCCATCATAGTTGTGTGTCGTTAACTTGTAAACAATAAAGTGAACAAACCATTTAGTAACAAATATTCCATCATAGTTGTGTGTCGTTAACTTGTAAACAATAAAGTGAACAAACCATTTAGTAACAAATATTCCATCATAGTTGTGTGTCGTTAACTTGTAAACAATAAAGTTAACAAACCATTTAGTAACAAATATTCCATCATTGTTGTGTGTCGTTAACTTGTAAACAATAAAGTTAACAAACCATTTAGTAACAAATATTCCATCATTGTTGTGTGTCATTAACTTGTAAACAATAAAGTTAACAAACCATTTAGTAACAAATATTCCATCATAGTTGTGTGTCGTTAACTTGTAAACAATAAAGTGAACAAACCATTTAGTAACAAATATTCCATCATAGTTGTGTGTTGTTAACTTGTAAATCTTTCACAAAAGTATGTATTTTTGACAGACCTTCCACAAAAACCACATTGAACCCCTGAGCAAGCATATAGCAGATGTTAACAAACAAGGACAAGATCTTGTCCAGTCAGCTTTTCCAGGTGTGGACACACTTAAGCTTGAACAAGACTTGGAAACTCTGACAAAGAAATGGAATGATTTACAAGAAAGGGTACTTGTTTTTACCTTTAAAATGACTACAAGATTAATGTTTCTCTTTTTTTTTCTTTATCTCAAGAAATGTGCTTGGTTTGTCTAAGATATTGTTTCTAATTATAGGTGTATCTTTTGATAAAATATATATTTGAGTCTACAAATCAATGAATGTTTAGCAGTGTATTAAAACAAGCTCTTCTTGTTAATAATTATTTAAATTATTGTATTAATATGTATACTCACTTCAGTGGTTTTTGTTTGTTTCCAGTAAGCTGTTGTTATGATTTCTTATGGAAAATAAACTTGCTTGTAGAATTCATGTAATCAACAGTAACTTACTCATCTGACTGTCTTCAAATTGTGTTAAAAGTTGAATAAACAAAATTATTTTCCTTTCAGCTGAATGAACGCGAGAGATTGCTTGACTTGAGGCTGCTACAATCTGGTAAGTTCCAGGAAGCTTTAGAGGGAGTTCAGAAATGGCTACAAGATACAGAAGAAATGATTGCCAACCAGAAAGCTCCGTCAGCAGACTACAAAGTGGTGAAGGCTCAGTTACAAGAACAAAAAGTAATTTGACTCTTTTTTCAAACTTTTTATTCATTTGTATAAATCATTAGTTGTTTGTTGACTGGTGGTTTTAGAAAAATATTTTGGTTTTGTGCGAGTTACTTGAAATCTGAACATTTGTATATATACCAAATGTAGTAGTAATAAATTAGTAGACCACTGTGTCAGTACTGATTGTTACTTATATTTGTTACAGTTCTTAAGAAAGCTACTCCTCGATCGACAGAATAGCATGACTTCACTGACCGAAATGGGAACTGAAGTCATGCATAGCTTTGAGCCTGCTAAGAGGAAAGAAGTCGAAACCCAACTGCACATGTTGACAGAGAGGTTTTCCAGTCTGCTCATAGTAGCAAGGAAACGTATGGAGGCTCTTGAACAGGCTATTCCTGTTGCTCAGGGCTTCCATGACAAGATAGGTTCACTGATGGTGTGGCTGGAATGCACTGAGAAGAGACTAGTCATTATGAAAATCATACCAATAGATCAGGACAAGATCAAAGAGCTAATAATCGAACTCAAGGTGAGAAAATAAATAATGCATTGCATTTAATTAGGGTAAAGATTAATTAGATAAAGCTTTAGGAAGTTGCTAAAAATTAGACAATGATAGAATGTTTAAAAACTGTATTTCCAGAACTGTTACAAGACTCACGCCATAAGAAAGAGTTTATGAGTAAATTTTAGAATTAGTCTTGTAATTTATGCTGCAAGTCTTCTCTTCTTTTTAATCTAGACCACACTGTTAATATGTCATCAGGTTTTCAAGGCCTAGAGAGGGGCTGCTTAGGGAAAATTTGTATGTTTCTATATCTTTTTTTCTTTTCTTTTTGAAAATTTAAAAGGAACTTCATGAGGATATCACCAACCACAAAATCTTGTTTGAAGAGACAAATCTGTTGGTTCAAACTCTGGTAACTCTGGTTAACAAGGAGGAAGCCCACGAAATTCAAGATAAATTCCAAGAAACAATGGATCGTTATAACAAGATTACAGAAGACAGTACAACTGTTGGTGAGCTCTTAGCCCAGACTCTAGAAGGTGTTCAAAATTTCTGGATTAAACACGAAACACTACTGACTTGGGTACAGGAGGTGTACATCAAGTTGACACGCTATCAGATCCTTTCTGTATATCCAGACAAAATCCAAGAACAAATCATGGAACTGACTGTAAGTGCTGGGTAATTTTAATTATCTAACATCTAAGGTTAGATCAGAAATTTATCAACTTGAGATTATCAATGGAAGTTTCAGAAATCTAATATTGTTTGGCAGTTATACGAATTAAGAACAGATTAGGTAAACACAAGGGGTTCAAATCCCCGTCACTAAATGTGTTCATTCTTTCAACTGAGGGAACTACAGTCAATCCAACTATTTGTTGGTAAAAGAGTTGCCCAAGAGTGGGAGTGGGTGGTGTTGACTTACTGCCTTCCCTGTAGTCATCTATAACTAAAAATGGGATGACTACCTGGGGAGCAGATGAGTACCACCAGGTAATTCTGCCCAAGAACCACCACTCATGTATCAGCAAAAGGTTTTTCAGGACTCTAATACTAAAATCAGGTCACAAGGTAGATAATTCATACAACAAGCCTAGAAACATGTTAAAAGAAGATGTTAAATGTCTTGTAAAAATATTTTAGATAACATGCAACCACCAATTCTGCAAAATATATAAAAACCTATGTATTTTTCACAACAGATGACAACATGAACCAGAAATTTCGAGAATTTTCCAAAAGTGAGCATATTTGTTATAAATTGGGATCAAGTCATGGATATAAAAATTATGTACAACTGCTTATTCAAGTTGTTCTAAATAAATTATGGCTTCTTCAGGCAAGACTTTAATGAATACAGTCAGAAAAGTATTCATGTTTTTTTTTCCTACCATGAGAAGTATATACAAGCTTCTTTAATTTTTTTCACTTTAGTATACATTTATTTCCAGGTATATATCTGTTATTTTTTAGTAAGCTGCTATACATTGAAAAAAACTGCTAAGTGGTTTTAAGTTCTAATGTTTTGTCAAACTTATTACATAAAACTATGCAGAAACAATACGATCTCCTTAAATTGGCATGAGATCAACTTAAGACCTGGAACATTTGAGATTTCTGTGCTGAAGCTTTAATGACTTCTATTTGTTTGTTTACCAAATGACACACCTCTATTTTCACCTTTTTATATATATGTTAAACTGCTTATAATATAGAGAAAATCAGTGTTCCGTTTGGCAGACATGTAAATGTTGTATTTTGAGTTGGTAGAAAATGCATCAGTAATAATAAATAGTGGGTTAACCCTTAAGTAAAGTTAATATAGCTCTAGTCTTGTGTGTGTGAGAAATTTTGCATTCAGTAACTTAAGAATGATTATGTACAGAAAACCTGGCTCTAAAGACACTGAGATAACATCTGAGAACAGGCCTAGTGTATGAGAGCAAAAGAATGGTTAATTCACTGGTTATTTCTGAAAAATAGAGCTGACTTATCAGTGAGTTGTATTTTTGTTGCTGAGTTACTGGAAGACTTACCTGGTGTATAAGAAGTGTTGGATTAAACTTAAGTGAAGATATATTACTGTGTAAATTTGTGTTTGCATCTCCTATGATGTGCTGAGGTTGTGCTGATATTAAACATGATTTTTTGATTAGTTGTGTGATTTCTATGAAATGGTTAACATGTAAATGTATTTCATCAAGTTTAAGAAGCCATAACCTGTTGGATTAAGATGACATCAAGTAGTGTTTTACACATTGTTTAGATTTGGCTATCAGGGTTCTTTTACTTTGATGTGAAAGTGTTATGGTAGCTCACATTGTACATTTAACTGTGATTTTCTTCAGGAACTTCATTCTGAAATCACTGATTATAACTGCCAAGTGGATGACCTGATTACCATATCACAAGAACTAATGAAACATGCTTCAGGTAAGGGTTATCTTGTACAAAATATCTAAGAAAATTTAACTAATATTCTTTCATTTTTTGTTGTTTTAAGACTCTGTGACAGTTTGTTATGTATACAGAACTGAGGAAAACAAAGACATTTATATTTTGAAGAGTTAAAGTTACCTTTGTTTTCTTTAGTTTTTTTAATTGAGTTTTACCAAGTCCCAAAGGTTTTGAGTATTAATTATGTATGTGTTATTTTCACCAATAAAATTTAGAGCTAAAAATTGAAGCTTATGGATAATTAGAAACAAATCTGAAATGTATTCTCACAATCAGTCACTAACTTCTAATTGTAGGTGATGATGTCATTCAGCTAAAAGACAAAGTAGACATTGTCCAAGGCAAGTACAACGAAGTATCCAAAAAATGCACTGAGAGACAAAATCAAGCACTAGAGGTCCTTCCACTTGCTCAGAACTTCCAGAGTTCTCGTGAAAAGCTGGTGTTATGGATAGATGAGACAGAGCAAATCCTGAAGACCCTGGAGACTGTTAGTCTCAGCACACAGGAGAGTACCATAGAGGTAAAAGGCTGAGAAATTATCATGCTGAACAGTAGATTGGGGTTTCATGATATTACCAGTGAAAATATGTATATATGTATCATGCTGTACAGTTTAATCTGAAAGAGTGATGGTCAAATCCCTAGAGAACAGCCTGATAATTGACAGTAGTGGTGATATTCACCAAACTCCTTTTCTGTTGTCCGTCACTTCAAAATTAGGGTTAGCTGCCAAAGATAGCTTTGTTCAACTGATACATTAAACCCTACTAATTAATGACCCTAGAAACAGTAAAATATGAAGTGTTACTAAATGTTTTTCAGTGACTGACTCAATATAAATGTACACAAAGAAGGACATCTTTAATAACATTTGAGTTAAACTATTTCTCATAAGTCAGTTATGTAGAAACACTTGATACTCATATCACTTAATTCTTGAAAACCTGATTAAAGCCTTTTATATTATTAATATAAAGAGAAGCATATTTCCCAAACTACATAAGCTTGGTTATATGGATATGAACAAACTGTTTCTTTCAGCACTTGGAAAAGGTAATGCAAGAATATCAACCAGTGGTTGAATCAGTTACTTTACTGGGACCACGGCTGTACCAGATCTCGCCAAGTGAGGGGTCACACCTGTTAGAAAACCTCATTACCGAGACAACCGACGCTACGATTCACTCTGTGAGCAGATTCAACGTAAGGCAGAGAGGATACAGATGTCAAAACAGAAGAATGTAGAGGTATGAAAGCCCTGGCTTGTCCATGCATGATAATTAGAACTGTAACAAAAGTTTTATGCTTATGGAGAATGGATCACCCATTTATAAATGTTATAACATTTCACTTTCTTTTATGAAGAGATGGATTCTTCTTTTACAACTAATATTGGAAACCTGAAGCACATGATATAGTGATTGGAGTCAACTATTGTTTATGGTATTTCATAGTTTTGTTACTTTGTGACAAGTTGCTATTTATGTTTAATTACTACCAAGAAAAGTTATTTCATTTTGTGTTACTCTGTACAACACACACTATAGAGGCCATACTTTATATACTTATTTCCTATTTTATATGTTTCTATAGCATTTTGTGTAAAACACAGATAAGTGATAAACTTACTTGAGTTTGGAATGAGACAGATTCTGGAATTAAGTACTTGTAATTATGTATGGCTGTGTTAATTTGGAATGGCCTTCCCCACATCCTGCACATAGGTTATAGGAGACATAGATGAACTTTTGGATTGGTTCCGGGGAGTCCAACAACAAGTCCAGGAGGCTGAGCCCCTCTACCCAAACCCTAATTCTCTAAAGGCATTATTGAAAGAACAGAAGGTCTGTAAGATTTCATGTTAACATTCAAATAACTTTTTTATTAATAATTGAATAAAATGTTTTATATTTGTTATATAGAGTCAAATATTATAGTAACCAGTAAGATTTTCATACATTTACCTTAAAAACTAATCTTCTTTCAGATCAAACACTAATAGGAAAATCATAAATGTCTGCTGAATTACAAGGACAATGACCAATACATTGTTGTGCTATAGGCAACATACTGCCAGGGAGACTGACTTAAACAGTAGTATGTCAGACACAACATACTACCAGGGAGATTGACTTAAACAGTAGTGTGTCAGACACAACATACTACCAGGGAGATTGACTTAAACAGTAGTATGTCAGACACAACATACTACCAGGGAGATTGACTTAAACAGAGGTGTGTCAGACACAACATACTACCAGGGAGATTGACTTAAACAGTGGTATGTTAGACACAACATACTACCAGAGAGATTGACTTAAACAGTAGTATGTCAGACACAACATACCACCAGGAAGATTGACTTAAACAGTAGTATGTCAGACACAACATACTACCAGAGAGATTGACTTAAACAGTAGTATGTCAGACACAACATACTACCAGGAAGATTGACTTAAACAGAGGTGTGTCAGACACAACATACTACCAGGGAGATTGACTTAAACAGTAGTGTGTCAGACACAACATACTACCAGGGAGATTGACTTAAACAGTAGTATGTCAGACACAACATACTACCAGGAAGATTGACTTAAACAGTAGTATGTCAGACACAACATACTACCAGGGAGATTGACTTAAACAGTAGTATGTCAGACACAACATACTACCAGGAGATTGACTTAAACAGAGGTGTGTCAGACACAACATACTACCAGGGAGATTGACTTAAACAGAGGTGTGTCAGACACAACATACTACCAGAGAGATTGACTTAAACAGTAGTATGTCAGACACAACATACTACCAGAGAGATTGACTTAAACAGTAGTATGTCAGACACAACATACTACCAGGAAGATTGACTTAAACAGTAGTGTGTCAGACACAACATACTACCAGGGAGATTGACTTAAACAGTAGTATGTCAGACACAACATACTACCAGGGAGATTGACTTAAACAGTAGTGTGTCAGACACAACATACTACCAGGGAGATTGACTTAAACAGTAGTGTGTCAGACACAACATACTACCAGGGAGATTGACTTAAACAGTAGTATGTCAGACACAACATACTACCAGGGAGATTGACTTAAACAGTAGTATGTCAGACACAACATACTACCAGGAAGATTGACTTAAACAGTAGTATGTCAGACACAACATACTACCAGGGAGATTGACTTAAACAGTAGTATGTCAGACACAACATACTACCAGGGAGATTGACTTAAACAGAGGTGTGTCAGACACAACATACTACCAGGGAGATTGACTTAAACAGAGGTGTGTCAGACACAACATACCACCAGGAAGATTGACTTAAACAGTAGTATGTCAGACACAACATACTACCAGAGAGATTGACTTAAACAGTAGTATGTCAGACACAACATACTACCAGAGAGATTGACTTAAACAGTAGTATGTCAGACACAACATACCACCAGGAAGATTGACTTAAACAGTAGTATGTCAGACACAACATACTACCAGAGAGATTGACTTAAACAGTAGTATGTCAGACACAACATACTACCAGGAAGATTGACTTAAACAGTAGTGTGTCAGACACAACATACCACCAGGAAGATTGACTTAAACAGTAGTATGTCAGACACAACATACTACAAGGGAGATTGACTTAAACAGTGGTATGTTAGACACAACATACTACCAGGAAGATTGACTTAAACAGTAGTGTGTCAGACACAACATACTACCAGGGAGATTGACTTAAACAGTAGCGTGTCAGACACAACATACTACCAGGGAGATTGACTTAAACAGTAGTATGTGAGACACAACATACTACCAGGGAGATTGACTTAAACAGTAGTATGTCAGACACAACATACTACCAGAGAGATTGACTTAAACAGTAGTGTGTCAGACACAACATACTACCAGGGAGATTGACTTAAACAGTAGTGTGTCAGACACAACATACTACCAGAGAGATTGACTTAAACAGTAGTATGTCAGACACAACATACTACCAGGGAGATTGACTTAAACAGTAGTATGTCAGACACAACATACTACCAGAGAGATTGACTTAAACAGTAGTGTGTCAGACACAACATACTACCAGAGAGATTGATTTAAACAGTAGTATGTCAGACACAACATACTACCAGGAGATTGACTTAAACAGTAGTATGTGAGACACAACATACTACCAGGGAGATTGACTTAAACAGTAGTGTGTCAGACACAACATACTACCAGGGAGATTGACTTAAACAGTAGTGTGTCAGACACAACATACTACCAGAGAGATTGACTTAAACAGAGGTGTATCAGACACAACATACTACCAGAGAGATTAACTTAAACAGTGGTATGTTAGACACAACATACTACCAGGGAGATTGACTTAAACAGTAGTGTGTCAGACACAACATACTACCAGAGAGATTGACTTAAACAGTAGTGTGTCAGACACAACATACTACCAGGGAGATTGACTTAAACAGTAGTGTGTCAGCCACAACATACTACCAGGGAGATTGACTTAAACAGTAGTGTGTCAGCCACAAAATACTACCAGGGAGAATGACTTAAACAGTAGTGTGTCAGACACAACATACTACCAGGGAGATTGACTTAAACAGTAGTGTGTCAGACACAACATACTACCAGGGAGATTGACTTAAACAGTAGTGTGTCAGACACAACATACTACCAGGGAGATTGACTTAAACAGTAGTGTGTCAGACACAACATACTACCAGGGAGATTGACTTAAACAGTAGTGTGTCAGACACAACATACTACCAGGGAGATTGACTTAAACAGTAGTGTGTCAGACACAACATACTACCAGGGATACATCTTTTATTGTTACATTGAACTTTTCATTACAGATTGATGGAGTTCTGGTTTATTTTTGTGGAAAGAGAAAACTTGTTGTACTTGTGACATAAAACAAACATTCATTGTTTTGATTGATACTACTTGAAATCACTGTACACAAATATAATTGTATGGGGTTACTATGATACTTATCTGTTAGGTCATACTGTGATGAGGGCTACAAACACTTATGATACTTATCTATTATATCATGCTGTGATCAGGGCTACAAATACTGATGATATATATGCAAAAACGGCTCGTTTGGGTTGAGAAAATATTTTACATAGAAGAGCGAGCAATGTTTGACCGAAGAAGGTTGAAACGTTGTTCACTCTTCTATGTAAAATATTTTCTCAACCCAAACGAGCCGTTTTTGCATATATATTTCTCTACAAGTGGGTTTTCTCGACATAACTGAAATACTGATGATATGTACCTTATTACTAAACAGAATTTAAACAGGTTAATTTTAGTATTATACATAAGAAAATTCACAATTTTATTTATCATTTGCAAAATGAAGAAATCTGAATGCTACATCTGTAAGTTGTCAGGAAAGTCTAGAACCATAGGCACTTCAATGAATATCACAGAATATATTTTACATGTTATCCTTGTAATTCAAAACAAGCTTGGAGTAACTGCAAGATGTATTTTACCTTCTCATGTTTTGGCACGTATCTGAAATTAAGCTGAAAGTCGCCTGTGGTCTCTGGTGTTTAGCTTTACTTTTTTAACAGTTTTCCTTCTAAGATAAAAACTTGAACTGTTAGAAGATAAAGGACTGTAATGTTAACAATAGTTAATTAAAAAGAATAATATTTCAAAAACTGAAAAAAATTATAGTGATATCCATTAAAAACCTTAACCAATGATTTTTACTTTAATCCTGTCAAGACACAAAAAATATTCATATTGTAATTTTAGAATTGTTTTCTTTTCATAAAAGGTAATGAATGAAGATGTCACTGGACAAAAGAACCGTGTTCGTAGCATCCTTGAAACTGCTAAGAAACTCATGAGAGAGATGTCAACAGTGGATGTAACCCTCATAAAACAGAAGGTTGATGAACTAAGAGACCTCTCAAACAGCGTCACCGCTACGTGTCTTGAACGTAAGAGTGCTTTAGAACAAGCCCTGCCATTGGCTGAACACTTTTTTGAGACCCATTCAGATTTAGCACCATGGTTAGATGAAACGGAAGCCAAGGCAGAGATGTTAGAGATACCAACACTAAATGTTGCTCAAATCACACGACAGCAAGATAAAACACAGGTATTAACTGTAGTTGTGTAAGTTGCAGTTAAAACATCAACTGTCAAATGGATTTCTGACATTTCTATACAAATATTAGTGATAAAGTAAAGTTTCCACATCAAGTGGCAACCAGAAAGAAATCTGGTGTTCAAACAGTTATGTAAACTTTGGAAGATTAGATAATATATTATCTGAAAAATAAAATTTCTGGTGAAAGATGTATAGCTAACACTTAATCTTCAAAGAGTATTCTGATTTTCTTTACAGATGCTTTTGCAGACTATTAATGATTATAAACCTGTGGTGGACAAGCTCAACAAAACTGGTTCTGCCTTACTGAAAGTTTGTAGTGAGGAGGAAGGAGGTAAGATTGAAGAAATAATGGATTTTGATAATTCTCGCTATAACAACCTGAGAGAGCTACTACGGACTACAGGAGACAAACTGGAAGAAGCTCTACAAGCTACGTCAAAAGTAAGTAACTAGAAATCTACTCATTCGTGATGACAGTCCTTCCATTTTATTCAACATGTTTAGCACTGAAACCATGGGCAAGATTGGGGACCAAAATACATGTGAAGGAAAGCAAAAAAAAAATGGATTTGACTCTCGAGAATTTTGAATGTAAATTACATCCTACAGAAAATAAAATGGTAGAGCAGTGGTCCCCTTATATATCCTGTGACTTAGACTATGTCTCTAAACTACATTGATAAAAGTGTTGAGAACAAGAAATAATTGATTTTTTTGGGGGGGGGGCTCTTTAAATATTTTACACATTTACATATTTGTTCATATTCATTGAGTTGTATCTACTGGTAGATACAATACTGAAACTATCTGTATTAAGTTGTACCTACTGGTAAATACAGTACTGAAACTATCTGTATTAAGTTGTACCTACTGGTAAATACAGTACTGAAACTATCTGTATTAAGTTGTACCTACTGGTAAATACAGTACTGAAACTATCTGTATTAAGTTGTACCTACTGGTAGATACAATACTGAAACTATCTGTATTAAGTTGTACCTACTGGTAAATACAGTACCCAAACAGTATTTATCTTTAGTTTACAGACAAGTTGGATGGTATGTTACAAGCACTCCATGGCAGCATTGAACAGATGGACACCGCTGACCCTGTTTCTTCTCATCCACAACGTATCAAAGAACAGATGATGGACAACAAGAATGTCCTCGATGTCTTGACCAAACGTTCTACAGCCCTGGAGGCTGTCAAGAAGGCTGCTGATGATGTCATAAAGGCTGGCACTGACCAGCCTGCTGTTGAAGGTTAGCTTAGTTATTACTGGAGTGTTAAGTGTAACATTATTTCGTTGATTCTTGGAAAAGTTGTTTTTTCAGGTTTTAATTTTTTTATGTTTTTTCTAAACAATCATAGTCACAGTTAAACATGTCTTTGAAGTGATTTTTGCTGGTTTATGTTAAAGAGTAAATAATTTGGTTGAATTTCAGATATTCGTCAGAAGCTAGATCGACTGAATGACCTTTGGGAGAAGATTCAGAAGTCCACTAAAAATCGTGGCCGCAACTTAGAAGATGCCTTGACCATAGCTGAGAAGTTCTGGAATGAGCTTAATGCTGTGATGAAAGCCTTAAAAGAGCTTCAAGAAAACCTTAATTCCCAGGAGCCTCCGGCCATTGAGCCAAGTGCCATTCAGGAGCAACAGGATGCACTCCAAGAGATCAAGCAGGAAATTGACCAAACAAGGCCGGAAGTGGACCAGTGTAGACAGGCCGGTCAGGACCTGATGCAACTGTGTGGAGAACCAGACAAACCCGAAGTCAAGAAACACATTGAAGATCTGGACTCGGCCTGGGAGAATGTGACGACCCTGTATGCCAAGAGAGAACAGAACTTAGTAGATGCTATGGAGAAGGCTATGAGCTTTCATTTTACCCTACAGGTTCATTTGATTTTCTGTAACTCTTATTAAAGTTTCATGCATGCATTGAGGGTGTAATAGGGTTTGTAGTAAATTTCAGTATTTTATTATGGATTGTAACAAGTTAGAAACACAACTAAGCTTCAACAAAATTTAAATAAAATAACATCTAAGGAAGAAGTAATTTGTAGTGAGTTAGTTTTAGCTTTTGTCATTTTTCTACTTGTTCTGTGGTTTAATTAATACTTTATGTGTATTGTTGAAATAATATTATTCTACAAATAATTTTATTATATGAACCAAAAACAGTGTATCTTAAATAGTAGTATTAATTTAAAACAAAAATCAGTTTACACAGATTCTGTGTTTATCTGGCATTTATGACATTTAAAGATAAGCATGTTTTATTGTATTAGGTTGAGGAATACTTCGTGAGCGTTTTTAAATCATTTCATTCAAGCATTACATGCAAGACTATACAATACTTCAATGCATGAACACATTACACCCAAAACATTTATTATGATACTTTATTTCATGTAATACCTAGGTATATAGTATGCATTGTTGTAAACGAAATTGCAAGAAATTAAATGCGAAAAGCAGATGGTGTCGAAAATGCTCGATTTTGTCCACTTGACATTCCATTTAATGAGCTGAAAATGAAAGCAAAAATTAAAGACATATGAAAATCAAACACACCATCTATTAGAGCAAAAAATTATCTACCAAATGACATGAAATATTTTGCGAAAGCATTTCATTTATGAATATATTTTTTTAACTTGAAAAAACGCTCACGAATTATTCCTCAACCCAATACTTTAGATTATTCCATTTGGAAGTTTTTATGATCTGGTATTTATGATTTAACATTAGATAAAAGTTATTTAAATTAAAAGTCCATAAAAAAACAAATGAAAACGTTGTTCAACTATAAATAATTGTATTTGACTATTTTTACTGTTATATCAAGGATACTAATTAAATCAAATTTCTGTTGATCACTAAATATAATTTACTTATATGATTTAACTTTCGAACACTCAGGATTTCAAACTTTCTGTTAATGGATCTTTGCAGCTGTTACTGCTATATGAAGAATGGTATTCAAGAACAAAATTTATTTTCTTTTTCTTCACTAGAGTTTGCTGGAGTTCCTAGACAGTGCAGAAGAACAGTTTGCCAGTCTTGGTCCAGTGGGGTCTGACATCGAATCTGTAAAGGCTCAAATTAAACAGCTTGAAGTTAGTATGATTCTTCAAATAGATATAAAGAGAAATCAGGTTTTATGCAGTTTTGTTTGATACATTACAGTGATCGTTAAAACTTGTAGTTAAAGTTCTTTTCGGTAATAATGAAGTTATTATGATGATAAATAATGTAGTTTTTGTATAATGATTGCATGATTTAATAACAAGAGCTCAATGATAAAATAAAAGCCAAGCTAATTTTTGTGTGTGCTTGCTAACTTGTTTAGGTTTACTTTCCAAAACTGTATGTACTTGTGTATAGATTTACAAGTTCCTTTCTCTTGTAACAGGAATTTAAAAAGGAAGTCGATCCACACATGGTTGAAGTCGAAGGGTTGAATCGACAAGCTCAAGATCTGATGCAACGAACATCACCTGACCAAGCCCTCTCCATAAGAGAGCCATTAGCAGAAATAAATCGTCGTTGGGATGAATTACTTAAAGGCATCGTGGAACGACAGGTAAATTATCATATAAATGTCTGTTTACTGTGCATAGACAACAAAGTCCAATTCATATTTCCATAATTTACGTACTTATAATTACAGTTTTACAGACTTGTTGGTGTTTTGTTTTACCAAACAAACAGATTTGACTCGCTTGTTTCAAATGTTTAGTACAAGTGCGACCAGATACTATCTGACGTCTCACTGTGAAACCAGATACCATCTGACGTCTCACTGCGAAGTGTAATAATTTCATGAGATTAGGAGTATCTACTTTGAAGCTTAATATTAAAAATATTTATTCAGTGAGGGTCATGATGCCCCCCTGAAGTCCCTTTTAGCACACAACCTGTTGGTGGACCGACACCTGCTGTCTCACACTAAATCAAGCAGTTAATGAAAGTAATCCAGCAAATAATATAAAGTTCTGTGACCAATATTATTTATCTTTGAAATAGTTTCTATAGGTTGTATCAGTTTTTTATTTAAGGAATACATCTTTTTTGAAAGGTGTATGTTATAAAATGATTGAGGCCTTTGTAAGTGATTCAGTACATATGTGCACTGTGTTAATATATCTTTTATTATACCTACAGCTGATACATTAGACTTTATACTCACAACTGTGTCTTACATGTATCTATATTCCATAAGTAATGGAATGTCCAATTCACCCTCACAGCAATCACTAGAAAATGCTATCCTCAAGCTTGGTCAATTCCAGCTTGCCCTGGATGAACTCATATCCTGGATCACTTAAGACTGAAAAGATGTTGCGTTTAACATAAAAAAAGTTGCTGGTGATCCTCAAGTTATTGAAGTGGAACTAGCCAAACACAAGGTAGATACTTCGTCGTAAGGTTATTAATGTTAAAAGTGGCATATTAAAGTATATATTCATGTATTACAGCATAAAACTGCTGTTAATATGTGAACAATCACAGTTTATCAAGTGTTTCTCTCTCTCTCTTATATTTTCTGTGTAAAATGAAGTATTCCAAGCTCTTCTCATTTAACAAAATGTATATATTTTTATTAACATAAAGCAGCACAACAAGAGACCTATTAGTCTATCTGGATTGTTTCATCCACTAAACTAAACTTTAAAACAAACAAAAAGAACTCACAGCCAGCTCTTGCCAGTCAAATATTTATCAAGCTTACCCTTAAACACTCTTAAATTTACTACTTCCACCATATCTGAAGGCAACACATTCCAAAGACCAACCACCCTGTTAGTAAAATAAAACTGACTTAAAGTAGACGTAGGTTATATTTTTAATTTAGACATTTTAGGATATTTTTATTCTTGCTTAGTCAGCAGGAAAGTAGTTAATAGTCTTAAGATCTAGAACATTCTTGACGGTTTTCAAAACAGTCTGAGCCACATATAATAAAGTAAGTTAAACTAGTTTGAATTAAGTGGGACCATTAGTTATTTAATGTGTAATCAGTGAATGAATTAGTCAGTTTGTCTATTAACCAGATAGGTCAGTGCCTTAAGGTAATAAATTTATGTTTTGATAAAGAAATAGAGATACAAAATTACCAGATATATGGAGTTTCTGTTAGATATAGTTAAGTTGTAACATTAGGCCTATTAGTAAAAGATAGTTGTAATAAACGCTGTATATGTCAATCATTCTAGGTTCTAGTCAACGATATTCTTGCTCACCAAATAACCATAGACACCATCAACCGTGTTGGCCACCAACTGGTTGATATAGATCAAGGTACTGAAGATGCCAGTGTCACACAAAAGAAGATACATGATTTGAACACTAGGTGGCAACAACTACAAGATAAAGCTGTAGAGAAACAGAGAGATCTGGAAGCAGCACGTAAAGAGGTAGTGTTATTCATTAGTTTAATGTAACATTTATTAAATTGTAAGTTGTGTTATACTGACAGTAATTCTTATACTGTAACTTAATTAAAATGGTTGTGAGTTTATATGTATTCTGTTATGTTGATGGTTTGGTGTTTATGCATATATCAGTGTTGAGTTATGATATTTTTTATTTTCACCAGGCTGTATCATTTAACCAAGACATTCAAGACCTTTTTCTGTGGCTTAGTGATGTGGACTCTCAGTTGGTTATTTCTAAACCAGTTGGTGGTTTACCAGAAACTGCTCGAGAACAACTTAGTCGGTTTATGGTAATTTTGAAACAGTTTTCATTTAATGCATGTATTTATAAGTTTATTTATTTCTGGTGTTGGCCTGGCATGGCCAGGTTGTTAAGGAACTTGACTCGTAATCTGAGGGTCGCGGGTTCAAATCCCAGTCACACCAAACATGCTCGCCCTCTCAGCCGTGAGAGCTTTATAAGTTATGGTCAATCCCACTATTCGTTGGTAAAAGAGTATCCCAAGAGTTGGTGGTGGGTAGTGATGACTAGCTACCTTCCCTCTAGTTTTACACTGCTAAATTAGGAACAGCTGATGCAGATAGCCCTTGAGTAGCTTTGTGGGAAATTCAAAACAAACCAAACCGATTTCTAGTGTTTCATTAAATTCATATATTTAGTTCTGTTTCTGTTTGATTTACCGAATTCAGTGGTTTAAATAAGCACTTTACTGTTTTATACTTATTACTGATCTGTTACATGAAGTTCTTTATGGAGGTACACACAAATATACACAAGGAATCTCTTCTCAGTAATTTATTATCATGTCTCAAGCTTGTTGTGGAATAGTCTTCATTGGTTGTAAGTGTTCCCTTTTTTGTAGGAATTATACAGTGAACTGGACACAAACCGTCACAAAGTTGAGACAGTATTACAGCAGGGCCAAGACTATATGAAACGAACAGAGGAAGGTTCAGCTATTAACTTAAAGCAGCATCTTAAAGTTCTGAAACAACGATGGGACAGTGTTCTTAAAAACTGAAACGATTGGAAGGTAAGTGTACATAATAATATAATGGAGGAATATATGTACATACATAATATAATGGAGGAACATATGCACACAATAACATAATGGAGGAATATGCAACACAATAATATAACGGATGAACATAAATGCAAATGGAATACAATATAATGGAGGAATAATGCACATAATAACATAATGGATGAACATATGCAACATAATAATATAATAGGACATATACAAATAATATGGATGAACATATGCAACAATAACAATATAATGGATGAACATATGCAACATAATGTAATATAATGGATGAATATATGTAACATACTAATATAATGGAGGAATAACGTACACAATAATATAGTGTGATGGAATATATGTATACATTAACAATATAATGGATGAACATACAAAACATATTAATAACATAATGGATGAACATATGCAACACAATAATCATAATGGATGAACATAAGCAATACACAATAACATAAAGTGGATGAATATATGCAAACATAACAATTATAACTGGAGGAACATACGCAATATTGCAATACAATATAACGATATGAACAAACACATGCAACAATTTTAACATAACGGATGAACATACGCAACATTAACAACATAAAACGTGATGAACATATGCACCATAATCAACATAATTCGATGAACATACGCACACAATAACATAAAGTGATGAACAATGAATTATAACATTACAATAACATAACGGATGAACATACGCCACACAATACAAAGGGGATGAAATAACGTACATAATAACATAACGTGATGAACATACGCAACATTAACAACATAAATTTGATGAACATACGCACATACGTCTAACGCTAACGGATGAACATACGCAACACAATCAACATAACGCGGATGAACAACGCACACAATAACATAAAGGGGATGAACATACGCGCAAACATTAATAATGATACCGACGGATGAACATCTACCAACATAACAACATAATTGGATGAACATATGTCAACACAATAAATGACATAAATTGATGAACATACGCACATAACCAATATAACGGAGGAACATAGCGCAAACATAACAATATGTAACGGATGAACAACGCATGCATAACAACATAATGGATGAACATACGCAACATAATAATTATAATGGATGAACATATGCAACATAATAATATAAATGGATGAACATAGGCAACACAATAATAAATGGATGAATTACGCACATAATCAACATAACGGATGAATAATGCACATTAATAACATAAATGGGAGGAACATATGGCAAACATAACAATATAACGGATGAACATATACGCAAACATTAACAATATATGTAACGGAGGAACATATGTACACAATAACATTAAAGTGGATGAACATACGTAATACAATAACATAAATGGAGACAACAATGCAA